>NC_058089.1:130497002-130634179 GCF_014858855.1 Bufo gargarizans | reverse complement strand
CTGCGTTTACTGATACATGAAACAATGTATCAAAGTTTTGTTACCTCTCTGGTCATTGCTGATGCATTGCCAGGTTGCAGTTTTTGTTTGGCTGTTACAAATTTTCTAAATATTACAAATATTCAAGATCCCTGCTTGCTGTCAGCCAATGGAAACATTCTTGTTTACATTCCAAGTTACAAGGCAGAGCTCAAGCACAAACACCGAATGGAAGCACGGAGTCCATCAGGAAGTTACCGAACCTTTCATTACATTGTAGTTCAGCTTCATTTTATTACATGTAAAAAAAAACTTTAAGTTTAATCTAAATTTTATGCAATCCCTATAATGTCCCCCCTAATGCCCGGGCCCCTCATATAGGTCATACGTACCCCGCTTCACCACACCCGCGTCGTTGCTGATGCCTGCATGGCGGCCGCTACATCTCCCCAATAAAACATCCAATGGCGGCCGCTACATCTCCCCAATAAAACATCCGGCGGCGGGGAGAGCAGCCAATGGCAGGCCGCGACGGGGACAAGCCTCCGCGGGTGCCGGGGAGCGCGGTAAGGGGCCTGGGCATTAGGGGGGACATTATAGGGGTTGGATAACCCCTTTAAATTGAATTTTTTATTTAATTTTTTACATAAAATAAAGCTGATATATCACAATGTATCTGTCAGGAGGTAGAGCGGACAGAGCAATGTTCTGCAGATCTGTAGGGAGGTCAGTGGTGTAATAATATGCAGGATATATCACTATGTATCTGTTGGAGGTAGAGAGGACAGAGCAATGTTCTGCAGATCTCTAGAGAGGCCAGTGGTGTAATAATCTGCAGGATATATCACTATGTATCTGTTGGAGGTAGAGAGGACAGAGCGATGTTCTGCAGATCTCTAGAGAGGCCAGTGGTGTAATAATCTGCAGGATATATCACTATGTATCTGTTGGAGGTAGAGAGGACAGAGCAATGTTCTGCAGATCTCTAGAGAGGCCAGTGGTGTAATAATCTGCAGGATATATCACTATGTATCTGTTGGAGGTAGAGAGGACAGAGCAATGTTCTGCAGATCTCTAGAGAGGTCAGTGGTGTAATAATCTGCAGGATATATCACTATGTATCTGTCAGGAGGTAGAGAGGATAGAGCAATGTTCTGCAGATCTCTAGAGAGGTCAGTGGTGCAATAATCTGCAGGATATATCACTATGTATCTGTTGGAGGTAGAGAGGACAGAGCAATGTTCTGCAGATCTCTAGAGAGGTCAGGGGTGTAATAATCTGCAGGATATATCACTATGTATATAGCAGGGTTAGAGCAATGCTCTGCAGCTCTTTAGGGGTCCATACAGTGACTCTTGTGATTTCCTGGGTGAAGTTTTTGGAGGGAGGAAAATATTTTTGACTTCATTTTCAGATTAGTTCCTCGGTTCTGCAGTTTGAGGTGAATGGGGTGAGCGGGCGTCTGCCAGGATCCCCTCAGGGTGCATTGATGTCCTCAGATGCCCCCTGCCGGGAGGGTCACGCCAGGGCTTAGGTTATCAGACACCAGACGGTAGTTCCTGGAGCTGGGGTCCTGAGGTCGGAGGTCAGGGGTCATCAGCCCCTCTTGTGGCATGGACTCAATCAAAGCATTATCTGGAGGTGGCAGAGCCCTGGCCAGCAGAGGACATCCATCAGCCGCCCCAGGAGCCTGCAGTGTACATCAGGGGTGACGTGCTGCACACATCGGGGGTGACGTGCTGCACACATCGGGGGTGACGTGCTGCACACATCGGGGGTGACGTGCTGCATACATCGGGGGTAACGTGCTGCACACATAGGGGGTGACGTGCGGCACACATAGGGGGTGACGTGCGGCACACATAGGGGGTGACGTGCGGCACACATAGGGGGTGACGTGCTGCACACATAGGGGGTGACGTGCGGCACACATTGGGGGTGACGTGCTGTACACACAGGGGGTGACGTGCTGCACACACAGGGGGTGACGTGCTGCACACATAGGGGGTGACGTGCTGCACACATAGGGGGTAACGTGCTGCACACATCAGGGGTGACGTGCTGCACACATCGGGGGTGACGTGCTGCACACATCGGGGGTGACGTGCTGTACACACAGGGGGTGACGTGCTGCACACACAGGGGGTGACGTGCTGTACACACAGGGGGTGACGTGCTGCACACATAGGGGGTGACGTGCTGCACACATAGGGGGTGACGTGCTGCACACATAGGGGGTGACGTGCTGCACACATAGGGGGTGACGTGCTGTACACATAGGGGGTGACGTGCTGCACACATAGGGGGTGACGTGCGGCACACATAGGGGGTGACGTGCGGCACACATAGGGGGTGAAATGCTGCACACATAGGGGGTGACGTGCGGCACACATAGGGGGTGACGTGCGGCACACATAGGGGGTGACGTGCTGTACACATAGGGGGTGACGTGCTGCACACATAGGGGGTGACGTGCGGCACACATAGGGGGTGACGTGCGGCACACATAGGGGGTGAAATGCTGCACACATCGGGGGTGACACGCGGCCTACATCGGGGGTGGCAGGCTGTATACATCGGGGGTGACACGCGGCTTACATCGGGGTGACACGCGGCTTACATCAGGGGCGACACGCGGCCTACATCGGGGGGGACACGCGGTCTACATCGGGGGTGACATGCTGTATACATCGGGGGTGACACGCGGCTTACATCGGGGGTGACATGCGGCCTACATCGGGGGTGACACGCGGCCTACATCTGGGGTGACATGCTGTATACATTGGGGGTGACACGCGGCCTACATCGGGGGTGACACGCGGCCTACATCGGGGGTGACATGCTGTATACATTGGGGGTGACATGCGGCCTACATCGGGGGTGACACACGGCCTACATCAGGGGTGACACGCGGCCTACATCGGGGGGTGACATGCTGTATACATCGTGGGTGACATGCGGCCTACATCGGGGGTGACACGTGGCCTACATCGGGGGTGATACGCGGCCTACATCGGGGGGTGACATGCTGTATACATCGTGGGTGACACGCGGCCTACATCGGGGGTGACACGCGGCCTACATCGGGGGTGACATGCTGTATACAATGGGGTGACACGCGGCCTACATCGGGGGTGGCACGCGGCGTACATCGGGGGTGATATGCTGTATACATCGGGGTGACACGCGGCCTACATCGGGGGTGACACGCGGCGTACATCGGGGGTGATATGCTGTATACATCGGGGGTGACACACGGCCTACATCGGGGGTGACACGCGGCGTACATCGGGGGTGATATGCTGTATACATCGGGGGTGACACGCGGCCTACATCGGGGGTGATATGCTGTATACATCGGGGGTGACACGCGGCCTACATCGGAGGTGGCATGCTGTATACATCGGGGGTGACACGCGGCCTACATCAGGGGTGGCATGCTGTATACATCAGGGGTGACACACGGCCTACATCGGGGGTGACACGCGGCCTACATCGGGGGTGACATGCGGCCTACATCGGGGGTGACATGCTATATACATTGGGGGTGACACGCGGCTTACATCGGGGGTGGCATGCTGTATACATTGGGGGTGACACGCGGCTTACATCGGGGGTGGCATGCTGTATACATCGGGGGTGGCATGCTGTATACATCGGGGGTGACACGCGGCTTACATCGGGGGTGACACGCGGCCTACATCGGGGGTGACACGCTGCCTACATCGGGGGCGACACGCGGCCTACATTGGGGGTGACACGCGGCTTACATTGGGGGGTGACACGCGGCCTACATCGGGGGTGGCATGCTGTATACATTGGGGGTGACACGCGGCTTACATCGGGGGTGGCATGCTGTATACATCGGGGGTGGCACGCGGCCTACATCGGGGGTGACATGCTATATACATCGGGGGTGGCATGCTGTATACATCGGGGGTGGCAGGCTGTATACATCGGGGGTGACATGCTGTATACATCGGGGGTGACACGCGGCTTACATCGGGGGTGGCATGCTGTATACATCGGGGGTGGCAGGCTGTATACATCGGGGGCGACACGCGGCGTACACCAGGGGTTTATCGTAATTTAGTACATAATAAATGTGAAACACGCGAGGCCGCGACTTCTCCGCTCTGAGAATCGGGTTTCACATCTTGTGGTAAAATTGCAACAACCGACACAAGCCAAGAAGTAAAACTGCGAAGCCCGGAGCGCGGAGGACGATATCAGCGAAATCTCAGCTTAACCGAATCAATGTCGCTGCTCCATCGTGAAAGCAGGAACCAAACCGCAGACTGCAGCCGGGGATCGTGTTACCCTGAGCTGCGGCCGCATCCAGGGCCGGGGGCCAAATCTCATCTCAAATACACAAGTAACACCAGGATATAGTCCGGGACATTGCTGCGGAGAGTGGGGGGAGTAGTTTTCTGCCACTTTTCAGAATGTGTCAGAATATTTAAGGTCAGTATTTTTTATAAATGGGTCAAGGCGGATCTTCACCTATGGGATACATGGGGGGGGGGGATTAAACATGGCGACATAGTACGTAAGGCTGAAAGAAGACATCTGTCCGTCCAGTTCGGCCTGTTAAAGGGCCGGATCACGTTATCTGCTCCTGTGTTCATCTTGTTTGCATTGGCATAAGGCTGAGGCCCTGGAGACCACGCCCCTCAACTAAGCCCCACCCACATCCCACCTGTTTTCAGAAAAGTGGCAAGTATGGCGTAAAAACACAAAATGTATCAAACTGGTGTAAAGTAGAAGCGGCTTAGTTACCCATAGCAACCAGTCACTTTTCATTTTCCAAAGGAGCTGCCCAGAATGAAAGATGGAATCTGATTGGTTGCTTTGGACACCTAATTCGGTTCTACTTTACACCAGTTTGATAAATCTGCCACAAAATGTGGCAAGTGACACTTGTGCAACACTTGACACTTTTGGTGCATGGTGGTTGATAAATTCTCCCTTTGTGCCTTAATTTCCTGCTTGCTGTCAGTGAATGGGGACAGTGTTGCTTAGCTGAGCACAAATACTTCTTAGGCCTCTTTCACACTTGCGTTGTCCGGATACTCCACTTGCCGGAATTACACGCCGGATCCGGAAAAACGCAAGTGAACTGAAAGCATTTGAAGACGGATCCGTCTTCAAAATGCGTTCAGTGTTACTATGGCAGCCAGGACGCTATTAAAGTCCTGGTTGCCATAGTAGGAGCGGGGAGCGGGGGAGCGGTATACTTACAGTCCGTGCGGCTCCCGGGGCGCTCCAGAATGACGTGTCCATGCGATCACGTGATCCATGCGCGTGGGGCGCCCTGACGTCACTCTGGAGCGCCCCGGGAGCTGCACGGATGGTAAGTATGCTGCTCCCCGCTCCCCGCTCGCCTTTATCATGGCTGCCAGGACTTTAGCGTCCCGGCAGCCATGGTAACCATTGAGAAAAAGCTAAACGTCGGATCCGGCAATGCGCCGAAACGACGTTTAGCTTAAGGCTGGATCCGGATCAATGCCTTTCAATGGGCATTAATTCCGGATCCGGGCTTGCGGCAAGTGTTCAGGATTTTTGGCCGGAGCAAAAAGCGCAGCATGCTGCGGTATTTTCTCCGGCCAAAAAACGTTCCGGAACTGAAGACATCCTGATGCATCCTGAACGGATTACTCTCCATTCAGAATGCATTAGGATAAAACTGATCAGGATTCTTCCGGCATAGAGCCCCGACGACGGAACTCTATGCCGGAAGACAAGAACGCAAGTGTGAAAGAGCCCTAACAGCTGAGGATTTGCTACAGTTGCAGGCACACCAGACAACGCACTATGAAATGAATCATCTGGACTCCATGTCACCTGCACTGATACATTGTAACAAACTGTTGTGTTTAGCTCACAGAGATGGATACATTGTAACAAAGCTGTGAGAATCATTAGGCCTGTGCAGATTTTCAGCCTCTTGATGTAAACAACTCATTGACAGCAAGCTGAGATCTTAAAAAGGAGCCTATTAAGGACAATAAGTAGTGGCCTCCAGATCAGTGTCCCTCAGCCCCCGTTCCTGTTTTCAGGATTTCCTTAGTATTAAGCCTAGTTCACACGAGCGTCTTTTTGCGAGTGTACAGGCCGTTTTTTTGTGTTCCGTATACGGTCCATATACAGAACCATTCATTTCAGTGGTTCCGCAAAAAATAAAAAAGGAATGTGTTCCGTATGCATTCCGTTTCCGTATTTCCGTTTTTCCGTTGAAAGATAGAACATGTCCTATATTTGGCCGCAAAACACGTTCCGTGGCTCCATTAAAGTCAATGGGTCCGCAAAAACAACGGAACACATACGGAAATGCATCTGTATGTCTTCCGTATCTGTTCCGTTTTTGCTGAACCATCTATTGAAAATGCTATGCCCAGCCCAATTTTTTCTATGTAATTAATGTATACTGTATATGCCATACGGAAAAACGGAACAGAAACGGAAACACAACGCACCTCAAAAACAGAACAACGGATCCGTGAAAAACGGACCACAAAAAACTATAAAAGCCATATGTTCGTGTGAACTAGGCCTCATGCACACGACCGTTGTTTTATTCTGTGTCCGTTGTTCAGTTTTTTGTGACTTTTAATGGGTCTGTTGAAAACTCGGCTAATGCACCGTTTGTCATCCGCGTCCGTGATCCGTGGTTCCAGTCCATAAAAAAAATATAACCTGTCCTATTATTTTCGTGGAAAACGGTTCGCGGACCAATTCAAGTCAATGGGACCGCTAAAAAAAACACGGAGGCACACAAGATTGTCATCCGCGTCCGTTTTTTTCCTATCATTTGCATGGCAAACCTGTCTTAGATTTTTTTTTTACTTTCCTTTATGTCTGGAGATCCTCCAAAAACAAAGGAAGACACACGGAAACAAAAACGGAAACGGATCACGGAACAACGGAACCGCATTTTGCGGAACGGAACACAACAACGGTCGTGTGCATGAGGCCTTAATCAGGAGACACAATTAGTGTCAATGTATCAGGACTTACTTCAGGTGTCCATTCTGTAGGATATTCTCAAATCCTGACCGGTAGGTGGGTCCTGAGGAGCCCTGATCTAGATTATTAGGAGTGATTGTGATGGGAGTAGCCATGTATACACTGGTAGGTTCACCAAAGGTTATCCTGAGGGTTGTAGTCCCAGGACTTAGCAGAGGGGGGCAGCATGATTCATTTTTATTGTAACCCGCTGATATTTTGGAGTCGTATTAAGTGGGGCCGTAGTTTGGAGGTGATTGCGCTCTGTGTGAGGGATCGGCAGGGGGGAAGATGGAGATTTGTGTCTCCAAGGGAAAGAGAAGACAATTTCCCAATGAGTGTAAAGCTTCGTCCAATACTCTGAAATCTGCGTGGATCATCCTGCGGTCTCTGCGCTGATGCCTCCTGCCAGCAATGACTTCAGGCTGAGTAATCCGCAGCACGTAACCACAACATGTCATAAAAACAGAATTTATTGGCAGCAAGCGGCTGGAATGTAGCTGCTGTGAAACCTGCGGAGGATAGTGGTGGTAGTGGCAATAATTCTCCTTATCATCCAGAGCCGCATAGTCCAATCAATGCAGATCCTACTGGTCAGTCCACATCTAGAGTCTTCAGAATGGAAAGAAGTACAAAGAAGAACAAAAAATATTAAATAAAATGATAAAAACAAAGGAAAAACATAAAAAAGCAAGAAATTAAAACAAAATTAAAAACAATAACAATCTAAAAAAATCAAAACAATAAAAAACAAAACAACTATCAACAAAATATTAAAATGAAAGCAAAAAAATAGAAAATCTAAAATAGTAAAAAACTCATTTAAGAACAAATTAAAAATTTTATTAAAAAAGCAAAAAACATAAAAGCAAGAACAAAGCAACATTACAATAAGAAATATAAGAATAAAAAGAAAGAAAAACCAAAGAAAAAAAGACAGTAAAAAAACTGTCTAAAAATAAATAAAATAAAATAAAAATTAATACACACAAAGCAAAACAACAAACAGAAAAGAAAAAAGAATGAAAAGAAAGCAAAACATAGAACAATGCAAAAAAAAAAAGCCTGGAGAATCTAATAAAAAAATGGTAACAATAAAAAATAAACAAAAACAAAGTAAACAGGAAACTAAATAATTTGCATAAATAAATAAATGAAAATAGAAAGTAAACAATGAAAATCCAATAATAACAATGAGACAAACATAAAAGAACTTTTATGAAAAGACAGATTTTGGTAATAATAAATATTGAGCAGAACAAATTCACTTGAATTTTGAGGACTTTTCTGAGCTGCACTTTCCCTGCATGTGGCCCCTTTGGCTGTCATGGGCCCCGTAGTGGGGACGGGGGCAAGCTTGGGAGTGGGATTGGGGATCTGGTCTGCAGCTAAGCTCATGGGGCCCATTGTAAAAGTTAGGGCTCTTGCACACTAACTTTTTAGGGCTCTTGACCGCATATGTATTTGCGGTCCGCAAAAAACGGATCCGCAAAAAATACAGATGATGTCCGTGTTCATTCCGTATTTTGCGGAACAGAACAGCTGGCCCCTGATAGAACAGTCCTATCCTTGTCCGTAATGCGGACAATAATAGGACATGTTCTATTTTTTTGCGGAACGGAAATACAGACATACGGAAAACGGATTAACTTCCATTTTTTTTGCGGATCCATTGAAATGAATGGTTCCACATACGGTCCGTAAAAAACCCCGGATCGGACACGGAAAGAAAATATGTTCGTGTGCAAGAGGCCTTATTCGGTGTTCGGTCAGTGATTTTGAGCCAAAACCAGGAGTGAATCTAAACAGGAGCAGATCCTTCCCTTCTGTCTGCGGAGGCTCCGGTCCTGGATTTGGCTCACAATCACTGATGGAAATCACTGAGCGAACACTGACGTGTGAACGAGGCTTTATAGTGGGAAAACTGACACTACATGTGTTTTAATTTCTTATCATCTTCAGGATCTCTGCTTGCTGTCAGTGACCGAGATCATTTTTGTTTGCATTGCAGAAACCATCCTGACCTCCTAGTGGTCTCACAGCTGAGGGTTTGTCACAATGTGTCCAGTCTAGACAATCCTCTCTCTGTCTCTGCAGTGATAGACTGGAACCAGTGAGGGCAGGATGAGGCCTGGAGGGGAGCTGATACTTTGACGATAAACAAGAATGGTCCTATTCACTGACAGAAAGCAGAGATCTTCAAACTGGTGGGGAATTGAAGCGTGAATTATATCAGGAAGTTACAGAGCTGATGATTAAGCTGCATTTACATCACTCCGGAGGTGGTCTTGAGTGGAAGCTTCACCACTGGAAATATCCATTACAGACGTCAGAGCGGAGTGTTCTGTGTCACTGGGAAATTGTTGGGTCGGAGCCAAAAATGAGCATCTCCTAATGGGAATATTGTGCGCTGGTCACATGACCGGTGGGGGGGGGGGGGGGGCGCCGGTCGCAGTGGCCCTAAGGCCGTGGACTCTGCTGCCACATCTGGAGAGAATTAATCATGGAGCCCCTTATCACAAGCCCAGGATGGGCGCCGCTGATCATGAGGCCGATTATTGTTTAATGACAGCAGAAGGAATAATGTACAGAATAACCCTCAGCCAGATGAGGATGATGGGAGTGGCATCCAACAGCTGAGATGTTAAACATCTGTACATGTGAATGCTGAGACAATACAGTCTGCTCCACCAGATCACACAGAAACTGCACCGACACCACCAAAATAACAAGTGCATCCCAACCAGCTTCTGTTATCTATCCATCCATTATCTATCTATCTATCTATCTATCTATCTATCTATTATCTATCTATCAATCTATCTATCTATCTATCTATCTATCTATCTATCTATCTATCTATTATCTATCCATCTATTATCTATCTATCTATCTATCTATCTATCTATCTATCTATCTATTATCTATCCATCCATTATCTATCTATCTATCTATCTATCAATCAATCAAGCTTTATTGGCAGGTCTAAAATGATACTTTAGTATTGCCAAAGCATTTGGGAAATAGGGGGTTGATAAATGGGGACACACCTGGGGTCGGTGTATAGGAGTCGGTGGCATATCATGATGGGGGGGACACACCCGGGGTCGGGGTATAGAGTCCATGGCATATCAGGCTCCTCTCAGTCTGTGGCAGGCACTGATATATTGTGCTGCTATGTCCACAGTGTTCTCTTCCTCTCCCAGCAGGATGGGCAGCTTCTCTTTCTCCTACATAGAGCTGAAGTCTGGGCAGAGATCAGACAGTCTCCTAACGTGGATGTCCCTCACTGCTGAGTATTTGGGACAGTATATCAGGAAGTGGGCCTCCTCCTCCACCGCCTCCAGGGGGCACTGCTGGCACAGTCTGCTTTCTCTAGGCATGTAGCTCTGTCGATGCCGTCCGGATTCGACGGCCAGGCTGTGGGCGCTCAGTCTGTAGCGGCTCAGGATTTTCCGGTCTCTGGGGTTCCCTAGTCTATTCAGATATGGGGCCAGTTTGTAGTCTCTCTGCAGGCTCCGGTACACCGTCAGCTTCTGGGATGCTCTGACCTCCTTCCTCCATTCACTGACATATTCCTCCTGTCTCCTGATCCCGGTTTTTGTGAGGTGGTGGTGTGTGGCGATTATCTCGTCGGGCTGGGTTTCAGTAAGTAGATTTTGGGGCTTTGCCTTGCCTGGGATCCCTTGGTGTAGCAAAGCTTTATGGTGATAGGAGCCTTCACTACTACCATGTAGATGCCCCCAGAATGATAGCGCCCTCTTCTGGATTGTAAAGTGTAGAGGGAATCTGCCCAGCTCCCCTCGACAGGCACTGTTAGAGGTGCTTCGATGGACCTGGAGGAGATACTTACAGAATTCCAGGTGGAATATTTCTGTTGGGCTGGAATCCCATCTTGACCAGTCGGGGTACGTGTGAGGGCCCCAGACTTCACTGCCATACAGGAGGATTGGTGCAATGATGGAGTCAAAGATTTTAAGCCAGACCCTCACGGGTGCTATGAGGTGGTACAGTCGTCTTCTGACGTTGTAGAAGGTCTTGCATGCTTTGTCTTTCAGCTCCTCAATGGTTGATTTGAAGCTCCCAGTTTGGTCAATTATCAGGCCCAGGTAGGTGTACCTGTTGGTGGCTGTAAGAGGGCTGTTGTGTAGAGTGAAGGTCGGGGGCCTGGCTGACTTTGTTTTCCTTCTCTGGAACACCATAGTGTTGGTCTTTTTTAAATTGATGGGAAGGGCCCATGTGGTGCTGAATTTCTCCAGAATGACTAGCTGGTCTTGGAGACCTTTCTCAGTTGGTGATAGTAGGAGAAGGTCATCCGCATACAGCAGGAATTTCACCTCAGTGTCCTGGAGGATGAGACCTGGTGGTGAGGAGGACTCCAGAGCCGCTGTCAGCTCGTTGATGTAAATGTTGGACTGAGGCTGCGGCCCTGTCTGACTCCTCGGCTCTGCTGGAAGTAACGCCGTTCTCCTCCCATTTACCTTCACGCTGCATCGGTTCTCGGTGTAGGAGCTTTTGATGACGTTGTATGTCTCTCCTCCTATTCTGCTCTCCAATAGCTTCAGGAGCAATCCTGGGTGCCACACCGAGTCACAGGCCTTTTTGAAGTCCACGAAACAAGCGTATATCTTTCCCTGCTTTGTGTTGTGGACATGGCCCTGGATGAGCGGTGCAGGGTGTAGACGTGGTCTGTGGTGCGGTGGTTTGGCATGAACCCTGCTTGGCTTTTACTGGGTACATTGTGCTGGGTGAGAAAGCCGAGGATTCTCTGGTTCAGGATACTGTTAAATAGTTTCCCCAGATTGCTGCCGACACATATCCCTCGGTAGTTGGCCGGGTCATACCTGTCCCCGCTCTTGTGTATTGGGGTTATGACTTCTTGGTTCCAGGCTTGGGGGAAGTAGCCAGCGCTTAGCACAATGTTGTACAGTTTTGCTATGGCTGCCTGCATTGCTGGTGGGCTGTACTTTATCATTTCGGGTGGGATGCCATCTGTGCCGCTGGGTCTCTTACCTCTTATGGTTGATATTCTCTCTGATATCTCCTGCAGTGTTATGGGTGAGTCTAGTGGGTTTTGGAAATCTTTAAGTATCTCTTCCAAGCTCTTTAGTTTTGACCTCATTTGTTCTTGGTCTGGGTTAGGTTCTTCTTTTAGGATGTCCCTGTAGAGGTCTCTGAAATACTGGAGCCAGATGTTGCCGTTCTGAATATGGAGGTTGTTTTTCTTCTCATTTGTGCCCAGGTGGTTCCATAGTTCCCAGAAGGAGTTATCTTGGAGGGCATCTTGAAGCTGTGGTGTAGGTTTGGTTGAGGTATATTCTTGCTTTTTCCTTCTGAGGAGGGTTTTGTGTTGCCTCTGCGTCGTGTCGAAGACTTCCCGCAGGTTGGTGTTGTTGGGGTCTCTATGCTTTTTATTTGAGGCCGATCTCAAGGTCTTCCGTACATCTCTGCGCTCCTCATCAAACCAAGCGTTGGGGTTATCTTCTTTTTGCTTCCGGTGGCTATACTTTTTCAGGTCAGCCATTTCTGCCATGGTGTAAAATATATTATTAAGATCTCTTACAGCTTGATTGACTCCTGGGTTTATCTCAAACACCTTGTTGTTGAAGTAGTAGAGCATCCCTTGGATTTCTGGTTTATTGTGCACCTCTTTATATTTCTGAGCCGAGGTCTTGGACCACCTATAAGATGGCGCTAGTGTGAAGAGCCCGGCGGCTGCTGAGGTATTTGTCCTGGTGGTTTGTTTGTGGACTTAAAGGGACTCTGTCACCAGTTTCTAACCCCCCCTTTTAAAACTATTGTTCTCTCCATGGTGCCCTTGTCATTACAAAGATAAATCCGCCGTGTAGTTTTGATAAAAATCGCTTTTATCTAACCTGTCAATCTTCTGGATAAGGTGCCCAGGGCGTTTCTGAAGGTCTGAATCTGCCGCTCTCCGCCGCCGCCGTTGGTGCCCAGCTCCTCCCATGATCCTTTCAGCGCCACCTGGATGTAATGAAATCCGCCTCCGGCTCTCCTCAGTGCCCCCTCCTCCTTTTCAAAGATCCCGCGCGTGCGCACAGGCCTGTGCCTGATGCGCCCGTGCGGACTTTTAGATTGTGCCTCGTTGAGCGAAGTGCGCACGCGCGCGAACATGCGCGAACGCGCGCGCGAATGCGCGAACGCGCGCGCGCTTCGCTCAACGAGGCAGAATCTAAAAGTCCACATGGGCGCATCAGGCACAGGCCTGTGCGCACGCGCGGGATCTTTGAAAAGGAGGAGGGGGCACTGAGGAGAGCCGGAGGCGGATTTCATTACATCCAGGTGGCGCTGAAAGGATCATGGGAGGAGCTGGGCACCAACGGCGGCGGCGGAGAGCGGCAGATTCAGACCTTCAGAAACGCCCTGGGCACCTTATCCAGAAGATTGACAGGTTAGATAAAAGCGATTTTTATCAAAACTACACGGCGGATTTATCTTATAACAACAGCTTTGTAATGACAAGGGCACCATGGAGAGAACAATAGTTTTAAAAGGGGGGGTTAGAAACTGGTGACAGAGTCCCTTTAATATATAGAGATGTTTGGTTGTGATCAGACAAGTGCGATTGTGGGCTGACTATGGGCCCCAATGTTTGCGGGGTCCATGTCTGTGATGGCGTAGTCCACTACGCTGCTACCCGCATGGCAGTTTAATGTAGTCCTTCCTCAAGAGTCTCCCTTGGTGCGACCGTTGAGGATGTGGAGTCCAAGGCTTCGGCAAAGATTCAATAATTTTTTGCCACTTTTATTTATCGAGCTGTCGAACTGTTCCTCTCTGTATGTCCTGAGCTGTCGGTCTATCCTCCATCTATCTCATATCTATCTATCATCATCTATCTATCTATCTATCTATCTATCTATCTATCTCCTATCTATCTATTATCTATCTATTATCTATCTATCTATCTCTTATCTATCGATCTCCTATCTATCTATTATCTGTCTATCTATCTATCTATCTCCTATCTATCTATTATCTATCTCTCTATCTATCTATCTAAGAATAAATAAATCATGGAGCACCGCTGTAAAACAAGCAAATGCTGCAGTGCCAGCGGCTGAAGGGCGATTCCCTCAAGCCCCAAAATACAAAAAATAAAGAAACTCTGCAGCACTCCCGTAAATGTGCGTTTATTCACCCGGGTATCACACCACGTTTCAGTCCCCTCAGTGGGACTATTCTCAAGCAGTGATTTCCACTGAGAGGACTGAAACGTCACATGATACCGGGGGAATAAACACCCACAGAAGTGCTGCAGAGTTTCTTTATTATCTATCTATCATCTATCTCATTATCCATCCATCTTTATATTATTGTAACAATAAATCTGTAATGGCGGCCATGTTGCTTGCCATCCAGCTTTCCCAATTTCTGAAACAGAGAATGTATTTTTTTCTTCTATATATTGAGTTTTCTGGGCTTTCCCTGATATTTGGGCAGGCCCCCCTCCACCCCCTCGGTGTATGAGCTCTTACTGGTACCAGGCTATTCACTGACATGCTGCTTTTCCACCTGTTGCCCATTGATGGTTTTCTATCTTCTCGTGGCAGCTGAGGGGCATAACAGGTCATGATAAGATATCGCCCACCTGCCTGCGCTGTAACTGGTGGGGATCACATGTGGAAGGGTTCTGAGTGTTCTTTGGTTTGTGTCAGTCTTCACTGCTGTTCTGCCATTCTACTGATGAACCAGCATGCTCAGGATGAACATAGCAGCTCATAGAATTCTGGGTGGTTGACTGAGTATACTTACTTTCATAAACCATGGGGGGAGGGGGGGGGGTAGTCTATAAGGACCCGGGGCCCCCAGCTGGTCAAGTCTAAATATGACTTAATAAGTGAACCCCGTGCTGTGTTGTTCTGACCCTCGGACCCCGGAGCTGCTCGTGATTCTCCAGTTCTCGAGGCTCAGAGAGAAAACAATCTGACATCATATGAGAACGGCGCAGACTGAGCGATCAGCATGAGGCCGCGCGAGAAAAACACAACTCTCATCATCTCCCCAGGATCATCTGTCAACAGCAAACTGTAACAACTTAATCTACACGTATCATCTGGTGTGCAGAAATGTAACCAACACTAGATACACAGTCCCCCATAACTACATCCTATAGTGACACAGTCCCCCATAACTACATCCTATAGTGACACAGTCCCCCATAACTACATCCTATAGTGACACAGTTCCCCATAACTACATCCTATAGTGACACAGTCCCCCATAACTACATCCTATAGTGACACAGTCCCCCATAACTACATCCTATAGTGACACAGTCCCCCATAACTACACCATATAGTGACACAGTCCCCCATAACTACATCCTATAGTGACACAGTCCCCCATAACTACATCCTATAGTGACACAGTCCCACATAACTACATCCTATAGTGACACAGTCCCCCATAACTACATCCTATAGTGACACAGTCCCCCATAACTACATCCTATAGTGACACAGTCCCCCATAACTACATCCTATAGTGACACAGCCCCCATAACTACATCCTATAGTGACACAGTCCCCCATAACTACATCCTATAGTGACACAGTCCCCCATAACTACATCCTATAGTGACACAGTCCCCCATAAATATACCCTATAGTGACACAGTCCCCCATAACTGCATCCTATAGTGACACAGTCCCCCATAAATATACCCTATAGTAACACAGTCCCCATAACTGCATCCTACAGTGACACAGTCCCCCATAAATATACCCTATAGTGACACAGTCCCCCATAACTACATCCTATAGTGACACAGTCCCCCATAACTACATCCTATAGTGACACAGTCCCCCATTACTACATCCTATAGTGACACAGTCCCCCATAACTACATCCTATAGTGACACAGTCCCCCATAACTACATCCTATAGTGACACAGTCCCCCATAAATATACCCTATAGTGACACAGTCCCCCATAAATATACCCTATAGTAACACAGTCCCCATAACTGCATCCTACAGTGACACAGTCCCCCATAAATATACCCTATAGTGACACAGTCCCCCATAACTACATCCTATAGTGACACAGTCCCCCATAACTACATCCTATAGTGACACAGTTCCCCATAACTACATCCTATAGTGACACAGTCCCCCATTACTACATCCTATAGTGACACAGTCCCCCATTACTACATCCTATAGTGACACAGTCCCCCATAACTACATCCTATAGTGACACAGTCCCCCATAACTACATCCTATAGTGACACAGTCCCCCATTACTACATCCTATAGTGACACAGTCCCCCATAAATATACCCTATAGTGACACAGTCCCCCATAACTACATCCTATAGTGACACAGTCCCCCATAAATATACCCTATAGTGACACAGTCCCCCATAACTACATCCTATAGTGACACAGTCCCCCATAAATATACCCTATAGTGACACAGTCCCCCATAACTACATCCTATAGTGACACAGTCCCCCATAACTACATCCTATAGTGACACAGTCCCACATAACTACATCCTATAGTGACACAGTCCCCCATAACTACATCCTATAGTGACACAGTCCCCCATAACTACATCCTATAGTGACACAGTCCCCCATAACTACATCCTATAGTGACACAGTCCCCCATAACTACATCCTATAGTGACACAGTCCCCCATAACTACATCCTATAGTGACACAGTCCCCCATAACTACATCCTATAGTGACACAGTCCCACATAACTACATCCTATAGTGACACAGTCCCCCATAACTACATCCTATAGTGACACAGTCCCCCATAAATATACCCTATAGTGACACAGTCCCCCATAACTGCATCCTATAGTGACACAGTCCCCCATAAATATACCCTATAGTAACACAGTCCCCCATAACTGCATCCTATAGTGACACAGTCCCCCATAAATATACCCTATAGTGACACAGTCCCCATAACTATATCCTATAGTGACACAGTCCCCCATAACTACATCCTATAGTGACACAGTCCCCCATTACTACATCCTATAGTGACACAGTCCCCCATAACTACATCCTATAGTGACACAGTCCCCCATAACTACATCCTATAGTGACACAGTCCCCCATTACTACATCCTATAGTGACACAGTCCCCCATAACTACATCCTATAGTGACACAGTCCCCCATAAATATACCCTATAGTGACACAGTCCCCCATAACTACATCCTATAGTGACACAGTCCCCCATAAATATACCCTATAGTGACACAGTCCCCCATAACTACATCCTATAGTGACACAGTCCCCCATAAATATACCCTATAGTGACACAGTCCCCCATAACTACATCCTATAGTGACACAGTCCCCCATAACTACATCCTATAGTGACACAGTCCCCCATAAATATACCCTATAGTGACACAGTCCCCCATAACTACATCCTATAGTGACACAGTCCCCCATAAATATACCCTATAGTGACACAGTCCCCCATAACTACATCCTATAGTGACACAGTCCCCCATAAATATACCCTATAGTGACACAGTCCCCCATTACTACATCCTATAGTGACACAGTCCCCCATAACTACATCCTATAGTGACACAGTCCCCCATAAATATAGCCTATAGTGACACAGTCCCCCATTACTACATCCTATAGTGACACAGTCCCCCATAACTACATCCTATAGTGACACAGTCCCCCATAAATATACCCTATAGTGACACAGTCCCCCATTACTACATCCTATAGTGACACAGTCCCCCATAACTACATCCTATAGTGACACAGTCCCCCATAACTACATCCTATAGTGACACAGTCCCCCATAACTACATCCTATAGTGACACAGTCCCCCATAACTACATCCTATAGTGACACAGTCCCCCATTACTACATCCCATAGTGACACAGTCCCCCATAACTACACCATATAGTGACACAGTCCCCCTTTCTTTCACCCTACCAGGACATTTTCTGCTGGCCTGATGCCCAGGGTTGTGCCCAAGCTCTCCTGCCCCCTGCTGGCTGGGTACAGAAGAATCTGATGCTCTCAGCAATGATTAATGTAGGAGCGCCAGGTACTTCTGCCCCTTGCCGCATCCACAGGTCTTTCCTCAATTTAACTGTATTACCATCCTTAGGGCAATGATAGTTGAACACTGCGGGCGGGTATTTAGTGCTGCACATAGGCGTGCGCAGCCTATTGCATTAGGGTGTGCACCCTAAAGCACAAACACACACCACGCGCGCGTGTATATATATGCGCGTGTGTATATATATATATATATTACACATACACACACACTTTGGATCAAAACGGCTCATACACTCAGCCGGCTTCAGTTTCGCTACTGCGCATGCGCCCGTCAGCCTTACATACTAGTGCAGTTAAAGAAGATGCCGGGCGCATGCGCAGTAGCGAAACTGAAGCAGGCTGAGTGTACGAGCCAGAGGCGGGATCACGCTACAGCAGCCCTTTACTGCGCATGCGGGCTGGGAGCGCGGTACCGGCACTGAGATCCGGCATGTCAATAAAGGCGGCCGGAGGCGGGGAGAGCAGGATTGGAGACGCCTAGGCCGCTGCCCCCTTTACTTAAAACCTGACTTGAAGCACGGGGCAGCGACTGAATAAAACATTGATTTCTCCAGGAGGCTAAATGCGGCTAAACGATGAAAAAGTGCATTAGGAAACTACTATGCAGCACTATAAGGTACTACATACTAGTACATACTTTGCACAAGTTTATTATTTACAACTTAAAGGGAACCTCAATAGTATTAACAGCTTAATAAGCGATTTTTTGGTGACGGGTTCCCTTTAAGTTGTAAATAATAAACTTGTGCAAAGTATGTACTAGTATGTATACTACTATCTAATAATCCACAATCATTATCTATCACTTGAAACTTCACTAACTTACTGGGGACAGTCAGGACTCCTCTCCAGACTTTTTCTTTTTACTGTGGCAGACTGCTGGGCCGCTGGCAGTGCACAAAAGAGGATCAGAAATTGAATTCATTCACTACTGGCCTACTGGGCGCGGGCAGGCAGGCTCCCGCTCTTCACATTCAAAATAGGCAGCCGGCGGCAGCGTAACGTGACGTCACTCACCCTGTCACGCCGCAGGCGCATGCTCCTCCCACTTTAGAAGCAGGCGGAGCAGGCGCGTGACGTCGGAGTGAGTGACGTTACGTCAGGCAGCTGGGAGACTGAGACAAGGAGGAGGCGGAGCACAGCACAGCGGAGCAGTGGGGGTGGAGTCTGGACTGGATGCATTAGTGGATAATCCGATTACACTGATGAGACCAGCATCCAGACCAGCAGTATGTAGTTTAGTATGTCACACTCTCTGTCTCTGACATGATGATGAAGCAGCTGTGCGGCGCACTGCGGTCGGACACTAGTGTGGGGCGGCTGGCAGGCAGTGCAGGAGGCGGAGCACAGGGGTGTGATTAGGGTGTGCCCAGGCACACCCGGCACACCCCGTGCGCACGCCTATGGTGCTGCACTGAGGTACTAACGGCCCTGCCACTTGTGCTGCTCCACTGTCTGTCAATCCAGAGCCGTCTACATCTTGAGGCCATTTTTAGGCTTTTTCCAGGACCACCTTAAGTCCCAGTCCGCCCGTGCCACCGATGAAGCAGGCAAATCCCCCTTTCTGCCGCGGCGCACTTCATACATTACCCCCAATAAAAAAATGTTGTCTCTTGATACATTACCCCCTAAAATGTTCCACTAAATGGCTACCTGTAATTTCCACCCAAACTTGGGTGCACGTTATGATTTGAAGCCATGCCCCCTCGCGTACCTACCTGCCATGCACACATAACATGGCACACAGCAGGCACCCACATTGTTTTTTGCTACAAATCCAGTCAGAATTCGTGCACATTTAACTTCGTAAATCTCCGCCGTTGCCTCTAATCTTGCAGATGGAGACCTCTACCGCCCCCCTCTCGCCCAGCCATTCTCTCTGCTCCAGACCGAGGGGATTGTGTTTTTGCAGAGATAGATTCCTTAGTGGAGCATGAATTCTCAAATATTAGCTTTTCTCTGCAGCGCCATCCAGACGAAGAGAAAATACGTCTCTGTTATTAGTAGCCGGTGCAGCGGCGGCCGGGTCTGAATGCGACCTATTGTGGAGCAGCCGCTGCCTCCCAGCAGAACCTTCAAATTCTTGTCATTCAATAAAATGCTGCAAAAGAGGCCCAAAAAGTCAGAAGCTTCTTTACATAAACATCATTAGAGCGGAGAGTGGGATTCTGTCTGTCCTGGTCTCCTCTGACGGCAACAAGGGGAGGATGAGGCCTAATTCCTGGGATTACTGAGAGAAAGCAGAGATTGCAGGAAGACCCCCAACACTTTACCCCTGTACCTCCATGCATCAGGTGATAGGGGACAGATCCCTCAATGGACTATTAATCCTGCAAGGAGAGCCTCCCATTGTCCATGACCCAATGCAGGGAATTACTTGTAATCCCCCGGACAACACAGGGTTAATCCTCTGCCCACCCCATTGAAGGGGCATCTTCTTCTCCTGAAATCCAAAAATCCCCAATAAATAGAAATCCACCATTCTTTCTGTAAATATGGCTACAATTTCTCTACAGCGTTTTTTTTTATTGTGTCTGGTTCTGGAAAAGCTGAGTGACAACCAATATTACCCCATCATGTCTCACACAAGGGTTGTCAGTCATCTGAAGGGGCAGTGGGCTTAGTGCATCATTAGCCGGAGGGGACGCATCTCCAGACAGCAAGCTGGGAAAGCTGGGTGACAACCACTGCAGGAGCTCGCACTGCAGGGAACTGGTTGTCAGTTGCTGTTTCTAGTGTCTGCTATGGAGAATGTGCAGGGGCAGCGGAGGGGACGCGTCACCGGGAATCTCTGCTGCCCGACACAATGTAACCTTCCCTCAGGACGCTTCTGAAATGTGACAAATCTCCAAATAAGGCCTCCTGAGCTTCAATAGCGCCGCAAAAGATGCGGACAACACTCCATGTGCTCTCCGCATTCGTTGATCCGTTCCGTAGCCCCGCAAAAAAATAAATAATATGTCCTATTCTTGTCCGTTTTGCGGACAAAAATAGGCATTTCTACAATGGGCCGCCTGTTCCGTTCCGCAAATTGCGGAAGGCACATGGGTGGCTTCTGTGTTTTGCGGACCGCAAAAAACGGAACGGTTGCGTGCATGAGGCCTAATTTGTATCTTGTAGATCCAGCCACTTGGCCTCCCCACATTTATAACTGGCTATGGGGGCAACAGGAGTAGGCCTCATGCACATGGCCGTGGCCGTATTGCAGCCCGCAGAAAGTGGGTCCGCAATATGCAGGCACCGGCCGTGTGCTCCCCGCATCACGGATGCGGACCCGTTCACTTGAATGGGTCCCCAATCCGGAGCTGCAGTGCGTAATGGAGGCACGGAACCCCACGGAATCACTACGGAGTGCTTCCGTGGTGTTTCTGTCCGTGCCTCCGCACCGCAAAAAAATATATATGTATATAATAATGTATATAACAATGCCTAAAACAGACAAGAATAGGACATGTTCTATTTTTTTGGCGAGGCTACGGAACAGACACACTGATACTGTGCTGTCTGCATTTTTTGCGGACCCATTGAAATTAATGGGTCCGCATCCTATCCGCAAAAAAAAAACTGAACGGACACAGAAACAAACGTTCGGGTGCATGAGGCCTTAGCTGTAAGTGAATTGAAGTCTCCCTAAAACTGTTGAGATCTGCGGCAGATCTGTAATTGCTCTGGGAGGATTGGAGAGAGAGGTCGTTACAATGTATCAGTCCAGGTTGTAGCTCACAAAGAATCGTCTGCACCGGACAATTGTAACCAACCATCCGCTGTGAGAAATTACTTCTGTACAGATTTTAAGCTTCTGGGTGCAAACAAGAATATTTCTATTCACTGACAGCAAGCAGAGATCTCGAGACTGGAGATACATTGATGCACAAAGGGGATCATTTATCATTTAAAGCTGTTTTTGTCATTTTTGAGCCTGGCTTTGCTTTGTATGCCTGCACCAAATGTATGAACGGATGTGTGGAGTGAGTGCAATGTGGTTTACACCTGTACGTGGAGCAGCACACCAGGCGGTCGCCTGCCGCGGTTTTTTACGACAAGTTTTTTGCAACATTGTAAATGAGCCATAATCCAGTCTATTCTCTCTTTTAGCTCTTAAATATGAAACACTGGGAAATGTGGCGAGGAGCATGTAATGTTGCAAAACTGTCACAGGTGCCATGACGTGTGACCTTTTTAGACCACAGAACGGACAGATCTGATTTGATAAATGACCCCCAAAGTCTACTAGAAAGATGCAGAACTTTTCTGTTGCGTTTCCTGCAGGAACCACACCTGGGACGCCCTACTGCAGGCATGGCCAACCTGCGGCTCTCCAGGTGTTGTAAAACTACAACTCCCACCATGCCCTGCTGCAGGCTAATAGCTGTAGGCAGTCTGAGCATGCTGAGAGTTGTAGTTTTGCAACAGCTGGAGAGCCTCAGGTTGGCCATGCCTGCCCTACTGCTTATCTGTGGAGAGGGGCTGGGCTTCACCTTAAAAGGGGTGTGGCATATATAAATTTGCATAAGACAGGTGTTCAGAGGTGTTCCTGGGTAAAGGATGGGTGGAGCTTGAAGTATCCTGCAAACTGGGATTCAAATGTTGAGAGTTGTAGGTCAAAAGGGGGGAAGGGAGCAGGTGTTTGGGTGTCTGAACGGCCCTGCCCTGGAGTAGGGGGATCATTCAGTTGTCAGGGTAACACCCCATGACACCCCCCCAAATATACTCAATGCTGAGCGCGTCTACCTTGGGGTTGAGTATTTGGATAGTGAACAGGTCGTCAGTCATTATTTATCACCCCCATCATGTCCAGGTTGGAGTCGTTCGTTCCTGGCAGAATCTCAGCCGCGTTTCGCATGTTACACGGAGAAATCTGCAGGTTCAGCTTTGACGGGAAGCAGAGGTTATTTTTCTATTCTTTTTGAGCGGGAGAGATTTATCTGAGTAATTCCGCCGCCCGAGCCTGAAGCCGCCTGGATCTTTTCATGATCGTCTCCCTATTTCATAATCTGTCAGTGGATTCGTGAAAACGCGATTCTCCTTCAGAACGAGGTCTCTATCGCCGCTTCGCACACGCGATTAGGAGCATTCTCCATCCATCATCTCCTGGCTCAGCCCTGTTATCACTGAGGAGCCCGCGGAGGAGACATCACAAGGCTCTCGGCACACTCCTCCGCTGCCACCCGGAGCGCAGAATGCCACGTGCTCGCCGGGCCTCCCGTCCTTTATTTGGCCAAATTCTTTGTAAAAATAAATAAATAAATAAATAGAGATTAGGAATCATGCAGGGTCTCGCGTTCCGAGGTGTGCATCTTGGTGATGGTCCATTTTTTTTATAGGATTTTTATAAAAGTATTCAACCCCCCCTCCCCCCCAACATACCTGCCTCCAAATTCTACCATTTTATCTGCAGCTCCACTTTTCAGCAGCAATTCACAGGTTAAATCTCCAAAGAACACTTTGCAACTTTGTATCTCTTTTGCTTTTCTGGCAGGGTTACTTATGTCTCTAGTCACATCTAGAGCTGCATTCACAATTCTGCTGATTTCCTTCAGGCTCTCAGGGCGCAGGAGCTACACTAGCAGAAAATAAATTCTTGTTTTCTCCCCACGAACAGTGCCACACATGTCTACAGCTTGTGCCTGGTATTGCAGCTCAATCCTACTGCATTCACTTCAGTGGAGATGAATTGTAATACCAGACACATCCATGGACAGATGTGGCGCTGTTTCTGTATCTAATCCTGTACAATCCCTCAAAACTGCTGCTGTGTCTATATAGACATTTGTAATGCACAATGGGAAATGTACAACCTGTGCATCATCTCCCATAATGCAATGCACTAGAGCTGCAGGCGTTTGGGCAAGGCTACTGGATTTCTGCCAGCTAGTGACTGAAGTGTGGATGCAGCTTTGGCTGTGACTAGAGTATAACTCTAGGTGCGGATGACACAGATGCCTGGCCTCCTACAGGTCGTTCGTGTTGCCTGATACATTGTGACAAGTTGAATCCTGCAAATAAATAGTCCTTAAGTCCATTCTGAAGATGTGACTTGCGGTGGTGACTGCGGCCTAATCCTCCGGATTCTGCTCTGTGACTCATTAGTGAAGTATTCTACGGCTTATCTGCAGGACAGTATATTCCTGTGCAGCGAGGAACGATCGCTCAGATGGACATCATTAATTAGGGAGGATGCGGGGGTCAGTTTCATGCCCTTCATTAGAGCCGCAGCAAAAGGTCGGCCTCTAATTGAAAGCCTCTATAAGAAGAAGCGAAATGTATCTAAAATAATCCTGAGAAATGACTCAGTGATTAAATACGCCACAAGGTTTCTATGTTCTCCCCGGGTTTCCTCTGACACTCCAAAGACATACTGATAGGTAATCTAGATTGTGAGCTCCTGGGGAGAGCACGATGATAATGTCCGTACAGAGCTGTGGAATATGTCAGCGCTATGTGAGCGACTATAATAAATAAACCAATCACAATGTCACGAAAAGGTAGGGATCAGTGCAGCCCTAAACTCCACCCTATCCCTACCTACTTGCATGGTCCGTCCTAACCGACGGGGTACAACTGGGCGGCGGTCCCTAGCTTACGTACGTGCAGGGGCCTAAAGGGAGAAAGCAAAGGACAAGGACAGAAAACACAGAAGCAACAAGCTTCCCAGGCTGGGTAAAACCACAACTGGAACCAATGGAAGCCGAGGTCAAGACCCAGGAGGTAACAAGGGCACAAAGGGGTAATTAAAGATCGAAGTCAAATACAAGATGAGGACTCCGGCCACGTCCTCGCTCCTTCTCACGAATGGGATGCCGGCGGCGCTGCAGGGAGAGGGCGCGTCACCGGCTCTCCGTTACAGACATATTCAGTCAAATCATGATTAATTTTCTTGGCTTTCATCAGGTACCTCCTATGGCTGCTCCTTGCAGCATATTTTGGGGAGGGGGAAACTTTCTTTAAAAAAAATACATAGACCAACTGTAAAGGACCTCTGGTCACATGACCATTTGTGAAAGACTTGTGATCACATGACCATTTGTGAAAGACTTGTGATCACATGACCATTTGAAAAGTACTTGTGGTCACAGCCATTTGTGAACGACCTGTGGTCGCATGACCATATGTGAAGGACTTCTGATCACAGGACTATTTGTGAAGGACTTGTGGTCACATGGCCACTTGTGAAGGACATCTGGTCACATGACTATTTGTGAAGGACTTCTGGTCACATGACTATTTGTGAAGGACTTCTGGTCACATGACTATTTGTGAAGGACATCTGGTCACATGACTATTTGTGAAGGACTTCTGATCACAGGACTATTTGTGAAGGACTTGTGGTCACATGACCATTTGTGAAGTTCTAATGGTCACATGACTATTTGTGAAGGACATCTGGTCAAATGACTATTTGTGAAGGACATCTGGTCACATGACTGTATGTGAAGTACTAATGGTCACATGACCATCTACGAAGGTCCTGAAGCCAATGAATGTAGCTACAAAAGTCCACAAAGAATATTGCAAGCTGCTGCTTTAAGTGAGTGGGGCCTGTAGTTGTTTAGGGGGGTCTATATTTAGGGGATATGATTTTTGGTCTATATTTAGGGTTGTGGTTTTGGGTCTGTATTTATTTAGGGTGTCTGGTGTCTCTGTTTGGGGAGTTTAGTCGGTGGTCTGTATACAGGCAATCTGGTTTAAGGGTCTTCAGTCTATGTTTATTTAGGTGGTCTGGTCAGGGGTCTGTATACATCTAGGGGGTCTGTTCTCTGCATTTAGGGGTCTGTTTTATTTAGAGTATCAGGGTCTATATTTGGGGGTTCTGTATTTATTCTGGAGTTTGCATTTATTTAGGGGTCTGGTCTGGTGTCTGTTTCTATTCAGAGGGTTTGGGGTCTATAGTTATTATGGGGGTCTATTTATGCGATTTTCACACAGCCCCATTCATTTCTATGGGGCCTGTGTTGCGTCAAAAACACACAACACAGAGCATGCTGCGATTTTGACGCAACGCACAAGTGATGCATGAAAAACATCGCTCATGTGCACAGACCCATTGAAGTGAATGGGTCAGGATTCAGTGCGGGTGCAATGCGTTTACCTCACGTGGAATACTCGCCCGTGTGAAAGGGGCCTTATTGCATCTCCATTTCATTTCATAGAAGGTAGCGCTATCGCATTGGAGTCTATGGAAATAAACGGCATTAAAGAGTGGTGAGAAGAGGTACTGCAGGTCGCGAAGGTCAACGTCAACCCATTCAGGACTTGGCCAATCTTCTTCATTCTTTTTATTTTCACCTTCCAAGCGCCATAACTTTTTACTATTCGGTTCAGGTACCTATATCAAGGCTTGATGTTTCTGGGGTTTTAAACCTAATACCAAAAGGATGCAAATGCCATCTAGACAATCAGACAATGCATAGGGCCCAGCTGTTGATGGGGCCACATGGTCACAGAAGTTAGGGCCCAGCTTAATGTCTGTTATGTAGAACGCTGATGTTCCTGGGCGCTAATGCAAAATTTATACCAGAACCCCCCACCTACCATGCGCTACTTACAGAGGTTCTATCCACATGAGGTGGAGGGGCCCCTCAGGTCCTAGGGCCCACTGATGAGAAGACCCAAAAAGACGATCAATTATTTCACATAGAAATGGGAACCTTCTGTACAGAGATATTGCCGTATATGTGCCGCCATGACTGATATCTCAGTGTTCTGTGTCTCACCGCCGCCTCTGGCGCTGAACTGGTTAACTATTCGCCCTCCAGATCTTCAGTAAAACATCTCATCTTAAATAATTAAACACAGAGACAACCGTGTGACAACAGCAAGCTTTGCGCACGAATAATCCGCCATGATTAATGCTGCGGGACAGTCGGAAATAATTTTAAGAATGGCGCCATCTTCATAATAATGTGTCCCCTGCACCCCCAGTAATGACAGGACGTTGCTCACACCCCATGTGTCCAGATACCATTACAGCTCCGTGTAGGTGGAAGGGTGTAAACCTCACACGTCTCAGAGACTCTTAAAGGGACGGTCCATTCTGCCTTCATTTTCATTGTTCTTTGCATTATGGTAAATAATCAATTGTTGTTCTTAAAGGGACATTTCACACTGATTTGTCTCATATTAAGATTATGCAGTGGCCGGGTTTGGAGTTGCCCCAATGCTATGCTGAGTCCCGGGACACCGTCGAGGTGTCACCACGAGTTGGTGCTCTCTGGAAGGGATGGTAAGGCGTGGTGCACCCCAATGAGAAATAAGTCCAGAGGGTCAGGATCTGCAGTAACCAGGGGGCTTCTTTATTGGAGGGATTCAGGTACAATACAAAACAGATGAGGTTTAGGGCTGGCTTCTCCGGTCTCCTCCCTGAGATCAGCACAGTCTCCTCCCTGAGAAGAGGCATAGGGCCGGCTTCTCCAGTCTCCTCCCTGAGACGAGGCATAGGGCTGGCTTCTGCAGTCTCCTCCCTGAGACAAGGCATAGGGCCGGCTTCTCCAGTCTCCTCCCTGAGACGAGGCATAGGGCTGGCTTCTCTAGCCTTCAACCTGAGACGAGGCATAGGGCTGGCTTCTCCAGTCTCCTCCCTGAGACGAGGCATAGGGCTGGCTTCTCCAGTCTCCTCCCTGAGATAAGGCATAGGGCCGGCTTCTCCAATCTCCTCCCTGAGAAGAGGCATAGGGTTGGCTTCTCTAGCCTTCAACCTGAGACGAGGCATAGGGCTGGCTTCTCCAGTCTCCTCCCTGAGACGAGGCATACGGCTGGCTTCTCTAGTCTCCTCCCTGAGACGAGGCATAGGGCTGGCTTCTCCAGTCTCTTCCCGGGCCGAAGAAGAATGTTTGGTCCTGAGGAAAGGCCTGAGCTAGCTGTCCCTCTCTCTCATCAGAAGGCTGGTACCCTGGTCCAAGGCTGGTGATCCATGGTCTGTGACAGGGTATCCCAGTCTCAGCGTCTTCTTCTGGTCACTCAGTCTGGCAGAGTCTCCTCTTCCAAGCACTGGTCCCTAACTGCAGAACACTAGGGGCTCTGACTGCTCTCCTTATATACCATTTCTAGCTAGACTAGAACTTTCTAGCGGGAGGGGGGAAGTAGAGAAACTCAGCACAAACAATTACAAAGTTACCACTCCCGTCTGTCATAGACTTACATTAGAGCTTCAGTGATACTCAATGGCAATGACACAGCTGTTTTGCAGACAAAAACAAGTTTCCAGACATAACAACAGAGCTAAAGGTCAGTCTGTCTGGTTTTGGTGGTAAACAACGTCTGGCTTTTTCCCTCCAAAACATGCTCCTCTAAACCCTATGGTAGCTGGGGAAAATTATCAACTTCTCGTGCAAAGTCCCAAAAGTTTCTCAGTATTAATTAACCCTTTCCACAGAGCCTCGCAAATACAGTGCAAATGAACAGGATATATATCACAGCTTACATATACAATGTAATTACACAGTAATAAACGGTGCAAGTGAACCCTTTCAAGCCAAATAAAGTAAGAAGTTTATAACTTTGCATAGGGGAAATGTCCAAACGTCAAAGTACCCCTGTTCCAGGGCACTACAATTGGAACTGAGAAATTTATAACAAGTCTTCTCTCTGTGGCCCTGAAGATCAGCTATGATCAGTCAGTACCAGCTCAGGATCTGTCGGTCTCGGGGGTTTCTCCAGTTTGTACTCCCTCTGCAGGCTCTGGTATACCATCACCTTCTGTCATGTTCTCATGTCGCTCCTCCAGATGCTGATATATTCCTCTTTTCTCATGTGTGTTTTCTTCTGGATTTCCTTTCTGGATTTAAGGCTGTACTGGTTGGTGGCTTGTTAAGGCTATTCTGGTTGGTGGATTGGTCGGGCTGTACTGGTTGGTGGCTTGGTCAGGCTGTACTGGTCGGTGGCTTGGTCAGGCTGTACTGGTTGGTGGCTTGGTCAGGCTGTACTGGTTGGTGGCTTGGTCAGGCTGTACTGGTTGGTGGCTTGGTCAGGCTGTACTGGTCGGTGGCTTGGTCAGGCTGTACTGGTTGGTGGCTTGGTCAGGCTGTACTGGTTGGTGGCTTGGTCAGGCTTTACTGGTTGGTGGCTTGTTCAGGCTTTACTGGTTGGTGACTTGGTTAGGCTGTACTGTTGGTGGCTTCTTCAGGCTGTACTGGCCGGTGGCTTGGTCAGGCTGTACTGGTTGGTGGCTTGGTCAGGCTGTACTGGTTGGTGGCTTCTTCAGGCTGTACTGGTCGGTGGCTTGGTCAGGCTGGATTTGGGTAACTTGTTGCAGGGTGTAGTTTTTGTGGGGCTTCTTGGTGCATCAGCGCTTTGAGGTGGTAGGAGCTGGGACCGCTGCTATGCAGATGGGCTCTGAATGATAGCGCCCTCTTCTGGACAGCAAAGTAAAGTGGGAATCTGCCCAGCTCTGCTTGACAGGTGCTGTTAGAGGTGCTTCTGTGGACCTGGAGAAGGTGTTTACAGAATTCTAGGTGGAATATTTCTGTTGGCCCAGAGACCCACTTTGCCCGGTCTGGGTATGTGTCTGGGCCCCAGACTTCGCTGCCATACAGGAGGAATGGGGCAATGATGCTATCAAAGCCAGACGGTCACTGGTGCTTTGAGATGATAAACGCCTTCTGATGGCAGAGAAGGTTTTGCTCGCCTTGTCTTGCAGTATCTCTGGCTTTCTTAAAGCTCCCTGATTGGCTGATTTCTAGGCCCAGATCGGTGTAGCTGTTGGTTTCTGTAAGTGGACGGTTGTTTAGCAGGAAGGGAGGGAGGACGTCCGGCGGCTTTCCGGTTTCTCTTCAGGACACCATGATGTTGGTTTTCTTTGGATTGATTGGCAGAGCCTATCTATTTATCTTCTATCTACCTATCTATCTATCTTTCTATGTATCTATCTGTCTATCTCATATCTATCTATCTATCCATCTCATATCTATCTACGCTATATATCTATCTATCTATCTATCTATCTATATCTATCTATCTTCTTTCCATGGCAGGTACAATCGGTCGGTAATCTGCCACTTGTTTCTTCTGCCATTCTGTCCAGTTCTTGGGGTTCTGGAGGAATATCGGGGGTCCTTCCTCAGTGCGGTATACAGATGAGTAGAGCGTCGTCACTTGCATGCCGCTGGCGCATCTACAAGTCTCTGTGTGCTATTCTTTTGCCCGTCTTTTGGGAATAGAATAATTTTTATTACATCTGTGGTTTCTGCAGCCCCCCCACACCTGAGAAGAATGAGCAGTAGCCGCAGGCTCATAATGCAGCTAAACCTTCTGAAAACGCCTGTAATTCACATTGGACTCCAGCCCAAGTAAACACGAGGACGCACTTTCTGACACAGCCATGATTTAGGATCCTCGTCCTCCGAAAATATTATTCTTCCCCCGTTGTTGCAAAAAATAATATAATCTAGAACATGAATCCTGTTTGTGCAGTGACTGAGGGCAGAGAAGACGTTCCAGACCCATCCTGCAACGCAACAGGCCCAACTCTAGGACCAGAAGGAAAATCGCTCCATCCAGTGAGAAATCTAACCCTGGGCTTTATGCATTAGACAGATTACAAAAGACCCCCCCCCCCCCCCACCAAAATAAAAATCTGTTTCTATTGGACCATTTGTCCTGTTCATCCAGGAATAGAAAGGTAGACATATATATATAGTGTCACTTACACAGGCTGAGCAATAGGAAAGAGAATGTGGGGGAAGTGTATGTGCCCTACAAAACAGAAGAACAGGGTTTGTGGAAAACTGGGAGGAAAGCTGTAATGGTGGTAAGTGCTCAGTGTCTTGTGACCTCATAGAATTCTGCCGTCATGTCCGGGGGGCTGCACTGACTCATCCCTCCATTTCCACACAAAAAAAAAGTTCTTTCGGGCCATTTTTGCAGGGGAGTGTTGAAGTCATCATGTTTTCTTACCACAGTAGTAGGATTCTGTCTGCAGACCCAGCCGTGTGTGTGTGCACCGAGGCTGGAAGGATGAGCAAGGATGACTTCATGTTGGAAAGGATGACTCAATCATTTTCACAGTGGACACCATAGTGGTGGAGACGTGGAGGAGATGTTTACCAAAGGCCAAGAAAAAACTGATAAAATGTATCAAAAATGTTGCAAGTTCTATACTGGTGGTAACAGCGGTGCAGACAATGGAGGATGCAGTGTGCATGGCGTTACATAGGTGGATCCAAGCCGTTGGGTTGCAGTGCAACTAGCATCTGAAGGGATGGAAAGGTACTCAGGGCCCCAACAGCTGTCGGGCCCTCGGACATTATCCACAGTCAGTCCTTGTCCTAGCAAAAGATTAATCTTTTTAATTGTATTATTGTCCAGAATCGGGTTAACCCATTGGTTTGGAACCACCAATGTAACGCCATACTTTCCTATGATAAGACACTTCATCCATCAAATAGGGACTGAAAAATGAGTGACACCTCCAGGTGTGTCCTTCTCTTCCAAAAATCATTAACCACAAATGTGCTAATCTGTGGGTGCTCCATCTGGTGAACTCCTTGATGGAGAGCATGAAGAATAGACTGGCAAACTCCTTCCAAACCCAGGGTGAGACAAGAAACCCCTGGATACAATTGCACCCACGTCCTCCAGCTGATAGTTATACCCACCATCTACTCTAACCTCCAGCTGATAGTTATCCCCACCGTCCCCTCTAACCTCCAGCTGTTAGTTATACCCACCGTCCCCTCTAACCTCCAGCTGATAGTTATACCCACCATCTCCTCTAACCTCCAGCTGATAGTTATACCCACCGTCCCCTCTAACCTCCAGCTGACAGTTATCCCCACCGTCCCCTCTAACCTCCAGCTGATAGTTATACCCACCATCTCCTCTAACCTCCAGCTGACAGTTATCCCCACCGTCCCCTCTAACCTCCAGCTGATAGTTATCCCCACCGTCCCCTCTAACCTCCAGCTGACAGTTATCGCCACCGTCCCCTCTAACCTCCAGCTGATAGTTATACCCACCATCTCCTCTAACCTGCAGCTGATAGTTATACCCACCGTCCCCTCTAACCTCCAGCTGACAGTTGTCCCCACCATCCCCTCTAACCTCCAGCTGATAGTTATACCCACCATCTCCTCTAACCTCCAGCTGATAGTTATACCCACCATCTCCTCTAACCTCCAGCTGACAGTTATACCCACCGTCCCCTCTAACCTCCAGCTGACAGTTATCCCCACCGTCCCCTCTAACCTCCAGCTGATAGTTATACCCACCATCTCCTCTAACCTCCAGCTGACAGTTATCCGCACCGTCCCCTCTAACCTCCAGCTGATAGTTATACCCACCGTCCCCTCTAACCTCCAGATGATAGTTATACCCACCATCTCCTCTAACCTGCAGCTGACAGTTATACCCACCGTCCCCTCTAACCTCCAGCTGACAGTTATACCCACCGTCCCCTCTAACCTCCATCTGATAGTTATCCCCACCGTCCCCTCTAACTTCCAGCTGATAGTTATACCCACCGTCCCCTCTAACCTCCAGCTGATAGTTATACCCACTGTCCCCTCTAACCTCCAGCTGATAGTTATCCCCACCGTCCCCTCTAACCTCCAGCTGATAGTTATACCCACCATCTCCTCTAACCTCCAGCTGACAGTTATCCGCACCGTCCCCTCTAACCTCCAGCTGATAGTTATACCCACCGTCCCCTCTAACCTCCAGATGATAGTTATACCCACCATCTCCTCTAACCTGCAGCTGACAGTTATACCCACTGTCCCCTCTAACCTCCAGCTGACAGTTATACCCACCGTCCCCTCTAACCTCCATCTGATAGTTATCCCCACCGTCCCCTCTAACTTCCAGCTGATAGTTATACCCACCGTCCCCTCTAACCTCCAGCTGATAGTTATACCCACCGTCCCCTCTAACCTCCAGCTGATAGTTATCCCCACCGTCCCCTCTAACCTCCAGCTGACAGTTATCCCCACCGTCCCCTCTAACCTCCAGCTGATAGTTATACCCACCATCTCCTCTAACCTCCAGCTGACAGTTATCCCCACCGTCCCCTCTAACCTCCAGCTGATAGTTATCCCCACCGTCCCCTCTAACCTCCAGCTGACAGTTATCGCCACCGTCCCCTCTAACCTCCAGCTGATAGTTATACCCACCATCTCCTCTAACCTGCAGCTGATAGTTATACCCACCGTCCCCTCTAACCTCCAGCTGACAGTTGTCCCCACCATCCCCTCTAACCTCCAGCTGATAGTTATACCCACCATCTCCTCTAACCTCCAGCTGATAGTTATACCCACCATCTCCTCTAACCTCCAGCTGACAGTTATACCCACCGTCCCCTCTAACCTCCAGCTGACAGTTATCCCCACCGTCCCCTCTAACCTCCAGCTGATAGTTATACCCACCATCTCCTCTAACCTCCAGCTGACAGTTATCCGCACCGTCCCCTCTAACCTCCAGCTGATAGTTATACCCACCGTCCCCTCTAACCTCCAGATGATAGTTATACCCACCATCTCCTCTAACCTGCAGCTGACAGTTATACCCACCGTCCCCTCTAACCTCCAGCTGACAGTTATACCCACCGTCCCCTCTAACCTCCATCTGATAGTTATCCCCACCGTCCCCTCTAACTTCCAGCTGATAGTTATACCCACCGTCCCCTCTAACCTCCAGCTGATAGTTATACCCACTGTCCCCTCTAACCTCCAGCTGATAGTTATCCCCACCGTCCCCTCTAACCTCCAGCTGATAGTTATACCCACCATCTCCTCTAACCTCCAGCTGACAGTTATCCGCACCGTCCCCTCTAACCTCCAGCTGATAGTTATACCCACCGTCCCCTCTAACCTCCAGATGATAGTTATACCCACCATCTCCTCTAACCTGCAGCTGACAGTTATACCCACTGTCCCCTCTAACCTCCAGCTGACAGTTATACCCACCGTCCCCTCTAACCTCCATCTGATAGTTATCCCCACCGTCCCCTCTAACTTCCAGCTGATAGTTATACCCACCGTCCCCTCTAACCTCCAGCTGATAGTTATACCCACCGTCCCCTCTAACCTCCAGCTGATAGTTATCCCCACCGTCCCCTCTAACCTCCAGCTGATAGTTATACCCACCATCTCCTCTAACCTCCAGCTGATAGTTATACCCACTGTCCCCTCTAACCTCCCATTGACAATCGTACCCACCATCTCCTCATACCTCACATTGACAATAGTACCCACCACCCATCCCCTTTAACCTCCTGATGCCTCTTCTTTCCATCAGAGATGTAAGGAATTTTACATTGACTTCAGTTCTGGGCTTGACCCTGAGCCAAAAACCGCGGAGCTGACGTGAACAGGTTAAAACTACACTTATCTCTGCTATGAATTAGCTGGAGAGAAGACACATTTTTACTTTATAATTGAGACAAATGGGCGAATTACGGCCCTAATAGGTTTTAACAGGGTTGTAAAATTGGACATAAGTCTTCGGTTGCCTGTAAAAAGGTTCCTTCAGCTGATTAAGTGCAGAGTTGTCCCTCTGCCAACGAGCTGTGCGTCCATGTAGGTGGTACAAATCAAAAGGTCGCCCCTAGCCCCCTAGACCTGGTCTTGTGCTGCCAGCTATTGTCCTTATTTAACATCTCTTCTTACTCTGCAGTTCTGACCCTGCTCCATTTGGACAAATGGTTATTTAAAAAAAATTAAAAAGCACCCAAAAAGTGCTGGATTCTGCGGCTCAGTGGGAGACATGGGGTCCAAATGACCCCACAACAGTGAGCCAAGGCCAAGCAGCTTACAGAATTAGGGTGCTCCCACCCTGTCCCCCGGCTGCTCACAGAATTGGGGTGCTCCCACCCTGTCCCCCGGCTGCTCACTGAATTGGGGTGCTCCCACCCTGTCCCCCGGCTGCTCACTGAATTGGGGTGCTCCCACCCTGTCCCCCGGCTGCTCACTGAATTAGGGTGCTCCCACCCTGTCCCCCGGCTGCTCACAGAATTGGGGTGCTCCCACCCTGTCCCCAGCTGCTCACAGAATTAGGGTGCTCCCACCCTGTCCCCCGGCTGCTCACAGAATTAGGGTGCTCCCACCCTGTCCCCCGACTGCTCACAGAATTAGGGTGCTCCTACCCTGTCCCCTGCTGCTCACAGAATTAGGGTGCTCCCACCCTGTCCCCCGGCTGCTCACAGAATTGGGGTGCTCCTACCCTGTCCCCCGGCTGCTCACAGAATTAGGGTGCTCCCACCCTGTCCCCCGACTGCTCACAGAATTGGGGTGTTCCCACCCTGTCCCTGGCTGCTCACAGAATTGGGGTGCTCCCACCCTTTTCTCTGGCTGCTCACAGAATTAGGGTGCTCCCACCCTGTCCCCTGGCTGCTCACAGAATTAGGGTGCTCCCACCAAGTCCCCCGGCTGCTCACAGAATTAGGGTGCTCCCACCAAGTCCCCCGGCTGCTCACAGAATTGGGGTGCTCACACCCTGTCCCCCGGCTGCTCACAGAATTCAGGTGCTCTCACCCTCTCCCCCGGCTGCTCACAGAATTCAGGTGCTCTCACCCTCTCCCCCGGCTGCTCACAGAATTGGGGTGCTCACACCCTCTCCCCCGGCTGCTCACAGAATTGGGGTGCTCCCACCAAGTGCCCCGGCTGCTCACAGAATTAGGGTGCTCCCACCCTGTCACCCGGCTGCTCACAGAATTAGGGTGCTCCCACCCTGTCCCTTGGCTGCTCACAGAATTAGGGTGCTCCTACCCTGTCCCCTGCTGCTCACAGAATTAGGGTGCCCCCACCCTGTCCCCCGGCTGCTCACAGAATTGGGGTGCTCCTACCCTGTCCCCCGGCTGCTCACTGAATTAGGGTGCTCCCACCCTGTCCCCCGGCTGCTCACAGAATTGGGGTGCTCCCACCCTGCCCCCCGGCTGCTCACAGAATTGGGGTGCTCCCATCCTGTCCCCCGGCTGCTCACAGAATTCGGATGCTCCCACCCTGTCCCCGGCTGCTCACAGAATTAGGGTGCTCCCACCCTGTCCCCCGGCTGCTCACAGAATTAGGGTGCTCCCACCCTGTCCCCCGGCTGCTCACAGAATTGGGGTGCTCCCACCCTGTGCCCCGGCTGCTCACAGAATTAGGGTGCTCCCACCCTGTCCCCCGGCTGCTCACAGAATTAGGGTACTCCCACCCTGTCCCCCGGCTGCTCACAGAATTAGGGTGCTCCCACCCTGTCCCCAGCTGCTCACAGAATTAGGGTGCTCCCACCCTGTCCCCTGGCTGCTCACAGAATTAGGGTGCTCCCACCCTGTCCCCTGGCTGCTCACAGAATTAGGGTGCTCCCACCCTGTCCCCCGGCTGCTCACAGAATTGGGGTGCTCCCACCCTGTCCCCAGCTGCTCACAGAATTAGGGTGCTCCCACCCTGTCCCCTGGCTGCTTACAGAATTCGGGTGCTCCCACCCTGTCCCCGGCTGCTCACAGAATTAGGGTGCTCCCACCCTGTCCCCCGGCTGCTCACAGAATTAGGGTGCTCCCACCCTGTCCCCCAGCTGCTCACATAATTGGGGTGCTCCCACCCTGTCCCCAGCTGCTCACAGAATTAGGGTGCTCCCACCCTGTCCCCCGGCTGCTCACAGAATTATGGTGCTCCCACCCTGTCCCCCGGCTGCTTACAGAATTAGGGTGCTCCCACCCTGTCCCCGGCTGCTTACAGAATTAGGGTGCTCCCACCCTGTCCCCCGGCTGCTTACAGAATTAGGGTGCTCCCACCCTGTCCCCGGCTGCTCACAGAATTAGGGTGCTCCCACCCTGTCCCCCGGCTGCTTACAGAATTAGGGTGCTCCCACCCTGTCCCCTGGCTGCTCACAGAATTAGGGTGCTCCCACCAAGTCCCCCGGCTGCTCACAGAATTAGGGTGCTCCCACCAAGTCCCCCGGCTGCTCACAGAATTGGGGTGCTCACACCCTGTCCCCCGGCTGCTCACAGAATTCAGGTGCTCTCACCCTCTCCCCCGGCTGCTCACAGAATTCAGGTGCTCTCACCCTCTCCCCCGGCTGCTCACAGAATTGGGGTGCTCACACCCTCTCCCCCGGCTGCTCACAGAATTGGGGTGCCCCCACCCTGTCCCCCGGCTGCTCACAGAATTGGGGTGCTCCTACCCTGTCCCCCGGCTGCTCACTGAATTAGGGTGCTCCCACCCTGTCCCCCGGCTGCTCACAGAATTGGGGTGCTCCCACCCTGCCCCCCGGCTGCTCACAGAATTGGGGTGCTCCCATCCTGTCCCCCGGCTGCTCACAGAATTCGGATGCTCCCACCCTGTCCCCGGCTGCTCACAGAATTAGGGTGCTCCCACCCTGTCCCCCGGCTGCTCACAGAATTAGGGTGCTCCCACCCTGTCCCCCGGCTGCTCACAGAATTGGGGTGCTCCCACCCTGTGCCCCGGCTGCTCACAGAATTAGGGTGCTCCCACCCTGTCCCCCGGCTGCTCACAGAATTAGGGTACTCCCACCCTGTCCCCCGGCTGCTCACAGAATTAGGGTGCTCCCACCCTGTCCCCAGCTGCTCACAGAATTAGGGTGCTCCCACCCTGTCCCCTGGCTGCTCACAGAATTAGGGTGCTCCCACCCTGTCCCCCGGCTGCTCACAGAATTAGGGTGCTCCCACCCTGTCCCCCGGCTGCTCACAGAATTGGGGTGCTCCCACCCTGTCCCCAGCTGCTCACAGAATTAGGGTGCTCCCACCCTGTCCCCTGGCTGCTTACAGAATTCGGGTGCTCCCACCCTGTCCCCGGCTGCTCACAGAATTAGGGTGCTCCCACCCTGTCCCCCAGCTGCTCACATAATTGGGGTGCTCCCACCCTGTCCCCAGCTGCTCACAGAATTAGGGTGCTCCCACCCTGTCCCCCGGCTGCTCACAGAATTATGGTGCTCCCACCCTGTCCCCCGGCTGCTTACAGAATTAGGGTGCTCCCACCCTGTCCCCGGCTGCTTACAGAATTAGGGTGCTCCCACCCTGTCCCCCGGCTGCTTACAGAATTAGGGTGCTCCCACCCTGTCCCCGGCTGCTCACAGAATTAGGGTGCTCCCACCCTGTCCCCCGGCTGCTTACAGAATTAGGGTGCTCCCACCCTGTCCCCGGCTGCTCACAGAATTAGGGTGCTCCCACCCTCTCCCCCGGCTGCTCACAGAATTGGGGTGCTCCCACCCTGTCCCCGGCTGCTTACAGAATTAGGGTGCTCCCACCCTGTCCCCGGCTGCTTACAGAATTAGGGTGCTCCCACCCTGTCCCTTGCTTCCCTCTATTCCCGCTGCTATTAGCTCCTTCGTTATTATTTCTTCTTGACACAATTAGAGAAGCCTGCAGCAAATGCTGGAGGGAACCTAATCCACCAGTGATGGTCAGGAGGACAGGATAATCTGGCCTCTTAAATACATGCATCATGCAGATTCAGGAGCATCTGAGACCCTTCATAGGCCATTAGTCAGCGGCTGCTCATTGGGTCATTACCCCCTGAGAGTCCGGGCCGGAGATAAGATGTGAGTGTTACTTCTAATATTGCATTAGATTTCCTAATTTCATATCTCTGCTTTTCATGAGCTATTTCCTTATCTGCGGCTCTGGAAGCTTCTCCTCTACCTCCCATACAGCTCAGCCTCAGAGGCTCCTCATTCCTGAGGCGTGTGCAGCAGAGTAACGCTAACGATGCACTAATAATCTGCTAATAAAACGCTGAAAATACCCTAATAATACGCTAATGATATGCTAATAATACTACGATAATACAGTAATAATACGCTGATAATAAACTAACAATACACTAATAATATGCAGATAATATGCTAATAATACGCCGAAAATACACCAAAAATCCGCTAATGATACACTGATACACTAATAATATGCTGAAAATACACTAATACACTAATAATGCGCTAATGATACACTAATAATACGCTGATAATACCCTAATAATACGCTAATGATACACTAATAATACTCCGATAATACCCTAATAATACGCTAATAATACTACGATAATACAGTAATAATACGCTAATGATACGCTAATAATACTACGATAATACAGTAATAATACGCTAATAACAAACTAAAAATACTAATAATATGCTGAAAATACACCAATAATCCACTAATGATACACTAATAATACACTGAAAATACAAGAATAATACGCTAATGATACACTAATAATACTCTGATAATACCCTAATAATACGCTAATGATATGCTAATAATACTACGATAATACAGTAATAATATGCTGATAATAAACTAACAATACACTAATAATATGCAGATAATATGCTAATAATACGCCGAAAATACACCAAAAATCCGCTAATGATACACTAATACGCTAATAATACGCTGAAAATACACTAATAATACACTAATAATGCGCTAATGATACACTAATAATACCCTAATAATACGCTAATGATACACTAATAATACCCTAATAATACGCTAATAATACTACGATAATACAATAATAATACGCTAATGATACGCTAATAATACTACGATAATACAGTAATAATACGCTGATAACAAACTAAAAATACTAATAATATGCTGAAAATACACCAATAATCCGCTAATGATACACTAATAATACTCCGATAATACCCTAATAATACGCTAATGATATGCTAATAATACTACGATAATACAGTAATACGCTAATAATACGCTGAAAATACACTAATAATGCGCTAATGATACACTAATAATACTCCAATAATACCCTAATAATACGCTAATGATACACTAATAATACTCCAATAATACCCTAATAATACGCTAATGATACACTAATAATACTACGATAATACACTAATATTACACAGATAATACGCTGAAAATACACTAATAATACATTAAGAAAATGCTAATAATACACTGAAAATACATTAATAATACACTAATACAATAATATTAGGCTAATAATACACGAATAATATGCTAATAATATGCTAATATTACGCTAATTATATGCTGATAATACACCAATAATATGTGAATAATACACTGATAATACGCTAAAAAAACACTTATAATACACTAATATGTTAATAATAGACTAATAATACACTAACAATACACTGATAATACGCTAAATAACACCAATCATACAGTATTAATACACTAATAATATGCTAGTAATACTAAAAAATATACCCTAATAATACATTAATACTACTGGTGCTAATGCAATGTCTGCCTCCTGCATTGAGTGCCTCATGTGTTCTTTTCCTCCTGCATTAAGTGCCTCATGATTTTTGTGCCTCATAAGTTGTGTGCATCATGAGTTGCATGCCTCCTGTGTTGCGTGCCTCCTGTGTTGTGTGCATCATGTGTTGTGTACCTCCTGTGTTGTGTGCCTCATGTGTTGAGTGCCTCATGTGTTGTGTGCCTCATGTGTTGTGTGCCTCATGTGTTATGTGCCTCATGTGTTGTGTTGTGTGCCTCACGTGTTGTGTGCCTCATGTATTGTGTGCCTCCTGTGTTGTGTGCCTCCTGTGTTGTGTGCCTCATGTATTGTGTGCCTCCTGTGTTATGTGCCTCATGTGTTGTGTGCCTCATGTGTTATGTGCCTCCTGTGTTGCGTGCCTCATGTGTTGTGTGCCTCCTGTGTTGTGTGCCTCCTGTGTTGTGTGCCTCCTGTGTTGTGTGCCTCCTGTGTTGTGTGCCTCATGTATTGTGTGCCTCCTGTGTTATGTGCCTCATGTGTTGTGTGCCTCATGTGTTATGTGCCTCCTGTGTTGCGTGCCTCATGTGTTGTGTGCCTCCTGTGTTGTGTGCCTCCTGTGTTGTGTGCCTCCTGTGTTGTGTGCCTCCTGTGTTGTGTGCCTCATGTGTTGTGTGCCTCCTGTGTTGTGTGCCTCCTGTGTTGTGTGCCTCCTGTGTTGTGTACCTCCTGTGTTGCGTGCCTCATGTGTTGTGTGCCTCATGTGTTATGTGCCTCCTGTGTTGCGTGCCTCCTGTGTTGCATTAGTCATTACTGCACATATAAGAAGATGGGGCCCTATAGTCAAGATAAAAATGAGCCCCCATTATGGTGCCATGTTTTCTCCCTCCGGACCATGGAGCCAAAAACTGCAAACCCTCTGGAACAAGGAGCCCTGTGCAGGTTGATGCCACCCAATAACCAAGGGCATGGGACCAGCTAGGTCTCTCTCCAAGGGCCCACAGCAGTCACATGGTCGTTCAGTATGGCAGATATACCCTTGGTGCCAGTCTCCATGTGGGTATTCCATGCACTCAGCTGTGACATGGGGCCCCCGGTATCACCCCCCATTATTACAGAGGGGTCTTCAGAGTACGGCAGGACATCTCTCAGGAGAGCACTGAGCATGCTCCTGCTATAACATAGGCTGCTTACTGCTTTATTACTCCTCAATATCCCTATGATCACATGACAAGGTCACATACGCATTAAAGGGGCACTCTGAGGACACTCCTGCCATTGCATAGGGCCCCAGTGATGGCAAACCTCCGGCACTTCAGCTTTGGAGAAACTATGACTCCCAGCATGCTCCATTCATTTCTTTCTAAGCAAGTGTACATCTCGGGAGTTGTAGTTTTATCTGGAGTGTCAGACATAGGCTGGTCACTCTTATTAACAGCCTTAGGCCTCGTTCACACAACCGTTTTTTTTTTTTCTGTTTGCGGGCCGTGTTTTGCGTTCCGCATACGGAACCATTCATTTCAATGGTTCTGCAAAAAAAATGGAATGTACTCCGTATGCATTCCATTTCCGTATTTCCGTTTTGTTGAAAGATAGAACATGTCCTATTATTGCCCGCAAATCACGTTCCGTGGCTCCATTCAAGTCAATGGGTCCGCAAAAAAAACGGAACACATACGGAATGTACTCTGTACGTCTTCCGTATCCGTTCCGGTTTTGCGAAACCATCCATTGAAAATGTTATGCCCAGCCCAATTATTTCTATGTAATTACTGTATACTGTATATGCCATACGGAAAAACGGAACAGAAGCGGAAACACAACGCAAATGAAAAATGGAACAACTGATCCATGAAAAACGGACCGTAAAAAACTGAAAAAGCCAAACTGTCGTGTGCAGGAGGCCTTAAAAGTCCAGAGATACCCAGAATATAGAGAAATTCATAAATGTAAGAATCTGCAAAGCAGTAACACGAGTGTTTAGTCACCTCCTGTCGGCCAGACATCTGCTTCATGTACAGTTATACAGCGCTGACAGCATCCAGAGAAGCCGAACAGGCGAGCAACCACGTCAGTGTTTTATTTTATATAGAATATGATAGTAGCGGTTATGCTCTTTAAAAAAATTGTAACAAAAAAATAGGACAAAGTGTGAAAAACTAAGAAAACAGAACAAAAATTCCTGGAGTTATCTAGAACTATCTAGAGTTATCAGGGGATATCTGGAGTTATCGGGAGATATCTGGAGTTATCAGGGGATATCTGGAGTTAACGGGAGATATCTGGAGTTAACGGGAGATATCTGGAGTTATCAGGGGATATCTGGAGTTATCGGGAGATATCTGGAGTTATCTAGAATTATCTGGAGTTATCAGGAGATATCTGGAGTTATCGGGAGATATCTGGTGTTATCTAGAACTATCTGGAGTTATCAGGAGATATCTGGAGTTGTCTAGAATTACCTGGAGTTATCAGGAGATCACTGGAGTTGTCTAGAATTACCTGGAGTTATCAGGAGATATCTGGAGTTATCAGGAGATATCTGGAGTTATCGGGAGATATCTGGAGTTATCAGGAGATATCTGGAGTTATCGGGAGATATCTGGAGTTATCTAGAATTATCTGGAGTTATCAGGAGATATCTGGAGTTATCGGGAGATATCTGGAGTTATCGGGAGATATCTGGAGTTATCTAGAATTATCTGGAGTTATCTAGAATTATCTGGAGATATCTGGAGTTAGGGTACCTTCACATTAGCGGCAGGGGAGTCCGGCAGGCTGTTACGGTGGGTGAACAACCTGTCGGATCCGTCCTGCCGCTAGTTCACGTGTGCTGCCGGAGTGCCGCTCCGTCCCCTTGACTATAATAGGGGCGGGAGTGGAGTTCCGGCGGCAGCACGGCAGCGCACGGCGAGAGACAGCTGGACTAAAACTATGACATGCAGTACTTTTAGTCCGGCTGCCTCTCGCGTGCGCTGCCGTGCTGCCGCCGGAACTCCGCCCCCATTATAGTCAATGGGGACGGAGCGGCAGTCCAGGGGCACACGTGAACTAGCGGCAGAACGGATCCGACAGGCTGTTCATCCGCCGGAACAGCCTGCTGGACTCCCCTGCCGCTAGTGTGAAACTAGCCTTATCTATACTTATCTGAAGTTATCAGGAGATATCTGGTGTTATCTGGAATTATCTGGTGTTATCTGGAATTATCGGGAGTTATCAGGAGATATCTGGTGTTATCTGGAATTATCTGGTGTTATCTGGAATTATCGGGAGTTATCTGGAATTATCGGGAGTTATCAGGAGATATCTGGTGTTATCTGGAATTATCGGGAGTTATCAGGAGATATCTGGTGTTATCTGGAATTATCGGGAGTTATCAGGAGATATCTGGTGTTATCTGGAATTATCGGGAGTTATCAGGAGATATCTGGTGTTATCTGGAATTATCAGGAGATATCTGGTGTTATCTGGTGTTATCTGGAATTATCTGGAATTATCTGGAGTTATCTAGAATTATCAGGAGATATCTGGTGTTATCTTGTGTTATCTGGAATTATCTGGAGTTATGAGGAAAGACGACATATTTGATTTGATGATTAGAATTTAATAACTGCATTTTTATATAATTATTTTGTGTTACATTGTAAATCCTTCTTCTTGAGGCCAGATTTGGCATTTTTGTTTTCCTTTTTTCGTCCTCGACTTCCAATAGACCCAATCAAACTGGTGTAAAGTAGAACTGGCTTAGTTACCCATAACAACCAATCAGATTCCACCTTTCATTTTTGACACCTCCTTTGGTAAATGAAAGGTGGAATCTGATTGGTTGCTATGGGTAACTAAGCCAGTTCTACTTTACACCAGTTTGATAAACGACCCCCAAATGTTTTTATTTTAATGACTGCATGTATACGAATTATGATTATTTTTTATTGCTTATATTTTTGATGAATCTGTTAAATGAGAAAATATTTTTCTTGATTTTTTTTTTATATTTCTGTATTTTTATATTTACAGAATTTTATTAATCTTTTTCTTCCCCTTGGTCTCCTTAGGGACTTGAACCTGCAATCTCTTGTACAATACACTGCAATACTTCTGTATTGCAGTGTATTGCACTTTTAATGTTATCCTATTAGACTCTGCCTCTGGGAGAACTGAGACGGCCCCTGGTTCTGACTGGGGGGTTACGAGGGGCCACAGAGCCGGGATCGGGCTCGTCGTTGATCTCGTTGCTGCTGTCAGCATCCGCCTCCATACACTTTCTTCTGCCTCCGTCTGTATATGTACGACGATTTCTGAAAAGGGTTCGTTTATATCTTTTGATCTAAATTAAATGATTTTAAAAAGATACTTTAATTCCATTTTAATCATCAGATAGAAATTTGGTAAAAATAAATAACAAAAAGTAACATTAAGTAATAATACGTTTATGTTCCGATAAACATGTCCGGAGCGTCGTGTTCTAGGATCAGAAATGTTTTTGTCAATTAAATCCTGCGCTCGAGTCGGCGTCTTTGTGTCAGGGCTGCCGATTTCTTCAAAGTATTCATACGATGTTCTCCGCTTTCAGAATCCTTGCGCACTTCACCCGCAGGGCGCCCTCCTGAAAATCCTCCCCATTGCTCTTGTGCTTAGCATCAGGAGACGCGGCACATCCCGCTGCGAGTGAAGGATTAGAGCAATCCGCTGAATTTCCAAATTTAGAATTCAGGAATCATTTAATCTAAACAAGGACAGATTTTCAAAACGAGATGTTACAAAGCGGCTGCCAGAAGATGTTCGCCTCCGTGACAAAATTCCGCTCCATTGTAGCCAAGACTGAAGCTAGCTGCTGGGTACAAGACGAGGGATACTTCCTGCTTGTCCAGCCTCCTGGGTGGTCCGCCTGAAAATGAAATATACAGCCTGACAAATGCACGGAGCGCAGGCCGGAGCCCACAGTCAGCCGGCGAGAGGGGGAAAAGGGGAGAAATGCGCCTCATACCATTTAAAGCAGCGATCTGGCAGCGACGCGGCTGCGCTTCATCTTCAGGAGCTCAGGCTTTATAAACTGCAGATATAGTAAGCTCTGGACGGGGATATATCTAGAAGGAAACGAATGACCTCTTCATTTTGGGAGCTCTGCGTATTGTAACCAAGACAAAACTGCTGCAAAAATATCTAAGGCACGGCAGAGAGTGGGAGAAGCCGCCATCGCTCCTCGCAGAAAGGGCAAATGTTTTATGTCTTTAAGAGAAAGCAGAATTTATCATCCTCTAAAGGCTTGTAACAGCGCCGCATACCAGAGCCGCGAGCGGCCGCACAGCATCCTGGGTAACGACACGACGGGCGCTGACAATACTGAAACACACAGAAAGAGACCGGACTGGTACAGGACCCAGGGACAGGGTCAGGCTCTTCCATGTGCTGCCCGGACTGGTACAGGACCCAGGGACAGGGTCAGGCTCTTCCATGTGCTGCTGCCCCCCACAAACCACCCAGTATTAATACATAAGGGAGAGCGGAACTGACCCCTATAACAGGTCTGAGAGGTTGTCACAGCCCCGCCCCCTGCTGATGACATCACTGATATAATGACATGTGATCAGACATGAGATCCACACCTTATACTACAGGAACATCTATTACTGCTGACAACCTGCCTGTATATCCTGTCTGAGAGGTTGTCACAGCCCCGCCCCCTGCTGATGACATCACTGATATAATGACATGTGATCAGACATGAGATCACACACCTTATACTACAGGAACATCTATTACTGCTGACAACCTGCCTGTATATCCTGTCTGAGAGGTAGTCGCAGCCCCACCCCCTGCTGATGACATCACTGATATAATGACATGTGATCAGACATGAGGTCACACCCCTTATACTACAGGAACATCTATTACTGCTGACAACCTGTCTGTATATCCTGTCTGAGAGGTTGTCACTGCCCCGCCCCCGCTGATGACATCACTGATATAATGACATGTGATCAGACATGAGATCCACACACCTTATACTACAGGAACATCTATTACTGCTGACAACCTGCCTGTATATCCTGTCTCAGAGGTAGTCACAGCCCCGCCCCCGCTGATGACATCACTGATATAATGACATGTGATCAGACATGAGATCCACACCTTATACTACAGGAACATCTATTACTGCTGACAACCTGCCTGTATATCCTGTCTGAGAGGTAGTCACAGCCCCGCCCCCTGCTGATGACATCACTGATATAATGACATGTGATCAGACATGAGGTCACACCCCTTATACTACAGGAACATCTATTACTGCTGACAACCTGCCTGTATATCATGTCTGAGAGGTAGTCACAGCCCCGCCCCCTGCTGATGACATCTCTGATATAATGACATGTGATCAGACATGAGGTCACACCCCTTATACTACAGGAACATCTATTACTCCTGACAACCTGCCTGTATATCCTGTCTGAGAGGTAGTCACAGCTCTGCCCCCTGCTGATGACATCACTGATATACTGACATGTGATCAGACATGAGATCACACACCTTATACTACAGGAACATCTATTACTGCTGACAACCTGCCTGTATATCCTGTCTGAGAGGTAGTCACAGCCCCGCCCCCTGCTGATGACATCACTGATATAATGACATGTGATTAGACATGAGATCACACACCTTATACTACAGGAACATCTATTACTGCTGACAACCTGCCTGTATATCCTGTCTGAGAGGTAGTCACAGCCCCGCCCCCTGCTGATGACATCTCTGATATAATGACATGTGATCAGACATGAGGTCACACCCCTTATACTACAGGAACATCTATTACTGCTGACAACCTGCCTGTATATCCTGTCTGAGAGGTAGTCACAGCCCCGCCCCCTGCTGATGACATCATTGATATAATGACATGTGATCAGACATGAGGTCACACCCCTTATACTACAGGAACATCTATTACTGCTGACAACCTGCCTGTATATCCTGTCTGAGAGGTAGTCACAGCCCCGCCCCCTGCTGATGACATCACTGATATAATGACATGTGATCAGACATGAGATCCACACCTTATACTACAGGAACATCTATTACTGCTGACAACCTGCCTGTATATCATGTCTGAGAGGTTGTCACAGCCCCGCCCCCTGCTGATGACATCACTGATATAATGACATGTGATCAGACATGAGATCACACCCCTTATACTACAGGAACATCTATTACTGCTGACAACCTGCCTGTATATCCTGTCTGAGAGGTAGTCACAGCCCCGCCCCCTGCTGATGACATCACTGATATAATGACATGTGATCAGACATGAGATCACACCCCTTATACTACAGGAACATCTATTACTGCTGACAACCTGCCTGTATATCCTGTCTGAGAGGTAGTCACAGCCCCGCCCCCTGCTGATGACATCACTGATATAATGACATGTGATCAGACATGAGATCACACCCCTTATACTACAGGAACATCTATTACTGCTGACAACCTACCTGTATATCCTGTCTGAGAGGTAGTCACAGCCCCGCCCCCTGCTGATGACATCACTGATATAATGACATGTGATCAGACATGAGATCACACCCCTTATACTACAGGAACATCTATTACTGCTGACAACCTGCCTGTATATCCTGTCTGAGAGGTAGTCACAGCCCCGCCCCCTGCTGATGACATCACTGATATAATGACATGTGATCAGACATGAGATCACACCCCTTATACTACAGGAACATCTATTACTGCTGACAACCTACCTGTATATCCTGTCTGAGAGGTAGTCACAGCCCCGCCCCCTGCTGATGACATCACTGATATAACAACATGAGATCCACACCTGATACAGGAAATTGCTGAAGTAGCTGTTGCCTCATATGACATTAATGTCGGTCCTCCCTCTCACTCCCGGCAGTGCAATGTCAGGGAATTGTTACTTGTGCATTTCGCTGCTACAGTCGCTGTGAGGGCTCCAGGACAGTTCTTCAGATGAATACTCCCATCATTACTTTGACCTTTGTGATTTGTTGGGAGGATAGTTGCAAGATTTTTGTCATCGCAGTCATCAGTCTCATTGATTCAGTGCAGACACAGGTGACCCCTCTATAGGAGCGGCCCCCCATCCATTATGTGTGATGTGTCGCTGCCCCCCTCACGCCGAGGGATCAGAGGACAAGATCTTCCTGATTTTACTTCATTCAAACCAGATCCAAATATTAACAAAATAAAGTGGATGAAATCCCGACACATTTTATGGCTTCTCTGAAACTTTAAGACCTTGCCCTTTAAGCTTGTAACTTCCCAGTAAAAGATACTTCATCGCCTCCCACACAGGAGAAGGCGGATGAATTATACCGCACATCTAATACAATCCATCCTAATTGGCCTCCTGGCCGCCCCTGTCACCCCTCCAATCCATGTGAATGATGGCGGCGCCCATAAATTATATCCTCTCCACCCCGAGCCCCACAGCCGGCGGCGAGTGTGCGGGAAGGGTCATAACAGTGGAAGAAATAATGAGAAAAGCAATGGAAATTACTGACCAGTCTCAGACAAACGGTGCATTGGGAAAGTCCTCACACCCTCTCTCTTAACTCACATTTTGTTCCCTTGCTCATTGTGCTATCAGTTCCCATAATGAGAAAGTGAGAACAGAAGATGAGAAATCTTTACTGATTTACTGAGAAGAAAAAACTAAAATCTCACATTGACATAAGTCTTCAGCCCCTTTACTCGGGACATAAGTCTTCAGCCCCTTTACTCGGGACATAAGTCTTCAGCCCCTTTACTCGGGACATAAGTCTTCAGCCCCTTTACTTGGGATATAAGTCTTCAGCCCCTTTACTTGGGACATAAGTCTTCAGCCCCTTTACTTGGGACATAAGTCTTCAGCCCCTTTACTTGGGACATAAGTCTTCAGCCCCTTTACTTGGGACATAAGTCTTCAGCCCCTTTACTTGGGACATAAGTCTTCAGCCCCTTTACTTGGGACATAAGTCTTCAGCCCCTTTACTTGGGACATAAGTCTTCAGCCCCTTTACTTGGGACATAAGTCTTCAGCCCCTTTACTTGGGACATAAGTCTTCAGCCCCTTTACTTGGGACATAAGTCTTCAGCCCCTTTACTTGGGTCATAAGTCTTCAACACCTTTACTTGGGACATAAGTCTTCAGCCCCTTTACTTGGGATATAAGTCTTCAGCCCCTTTACTTGGGACATAAGTCTTCAGCCCCTTTACTTGGGACATAAGTCTTCAGCCCCTTTACTTGGGTCATAAGTCTTCAACACCTTTACTTGGGACATAAGTCTTCAGCCCCTTTACTTGGGATATAAGTCTTCAGCCCCTTTACTTGGGACATAAGTCTTCAGCCCCTTTACTTGGGACATAAGTCTTCAGCTTCTTTGCCCTGACACTTGACATTTCGCTCTGGTTCCTCCATTTCTCTGAATCATCTCTGAGATGTTCTACATCTTGATTGGAGTCATCGGTGGTAAATTCAGTGGATTGGACATGATGTGGAAGGACTCAGCCCTGTCTATGTAAGATCTCACTGCTGACAATGCATCAGAGAAGGACACAATTATAAGATTATATCATCGTACATAGGGGCAGTATTATAGCAGTTATATTCTTGTACATAGGAGCAGTATTATAGTAGTTCTATTCTTGTACAGGGGAGCAGTATTATAGTAGTTATATTCCTGTACATAGGAGGCAGTATTATAGTAGTTATATTACTGTACATAGGAGCAGTATTATAGCAGTTATATTCTTGTATATAGGAGGCAGTATTATAGTAGTTATATTCTTGTACATAGGAGGCAGTATTATAGTAGTTATATTCCTGTACATAGGAGCAGTATTATAGCAGTTATATTCTTGTACATAGGAGCAGTATTATAGCAGTTATATTCTTGTACATAGGAGCAGTATTATAGCAGTTATATTCTTGTACATAGGAGCAGTATTATAGTAGTTATATTCTTGTACATAGGAGCAGTATTATAGTAGTTATATTCTTGTACATAGGAGCAGTATTATAGCAGTTATATTCTTGTACATAGGAGCAGTATTATAGTAGTTATATTCTTGCACATAGGAGCAGTATTATAGTAGTTATATTCTTGCACATAGGAGCAGTATTATAGTAGTTATATTCTTGTACATAGGAGCAGTATAATAGCAGTTATATTCTTGTACATAGGAGGCAGTATTATAGCAGTTATATTCCTGTACATAGGAGCAGTATTATAGTAGTTATATTCTTGTACATAGGAGCAGTATTATAGCAGTTATATTCTTGTACATAGGAGCAGTATTATAGCAGTTATATTCTTGTACATAGGAGCAGTATTATAGTAGTTATATTCTTGTACATAGGAGCAGTATTATAGTAGTTATATTCTTGTACATAGGAGCAGTATTATAGTAGTTATATTCTTGTACATAGGAGTAGTATTATAGCAGTTTTATTCCTGTACATAGGAGCAGTATTATAGTAGTTATATTCTTGTACATAGGAGGCAGTATTATAGTAGATATATTCTTGTACATAGGAGCAGTATTATAGTAGTTATATTCTTGTACATAGGAGCAGTATTATAGTAGTTATATTCTTGTACATAGGAGCAGTATTATAGCAGTTTTATTCCTGTACATAGGAGCAGTATTATAGTAGTTATATTCTTGTACATAGGAGGCGGTATTATAATTTTGGTCTTGTACTTTGGGTATTTTCAGTATTATAGCAGTTATTTTGTTGTACATAAGGGTCAGTTTTATAGGTTAATTCTTGCAAATTTATAATTTTTCCTTGCCGTTTATGTATTATGGACTTAGCTATAATAATTCCTTGTTTCTCCTCTTTATCTGTAAATTGTCTCTTTTTGTAGTCCGAGATCCATTAGCGATCAGCCATATAATTGCTTCATGGTTTTTATCCAGTTTTGTGCCTGTGCAGATGTTTCACCTCATAGATTACTGAGTTTGTCATGATCCAATTTGCTGATACTTTCATGAAGTTGCCCGTTATTTGGATTTTTACAGGACATCTAAGCTTCCAGAATATAAAACATATGGAGCTTTATATGGTCTTCGCAGCCGCTCACATTATATATCATGCTCGCTTCTGCTGAATGTACAGAATGGGAACGCGGGTGCATTTTTAACCCTTTCCACTCTCATATTAACATAAGACTCTCTGTTTCATGGGTTTGTAATTGTGCACTTTTATTATTTGGTTTTATCTATTTTTTTCTTTTTAGATAAGATCAGCTGAAGAGATAAATAACTTGTCCTTTTTGAAAAGTGAAGAATTTCTAGATAATGCATAAAATATTACAATCTTATGCTTTGATTTCATACATTTCTGTGGTGCTTCTGACAACCTGCCTCGCCTCTGTACAGTCATCTGACCGGTTGTCACTGTTTAAGAATATTTTTAGTTTAGGGAAACAATGGGCCTGGGAATGGGAATCCCCAACATCTTATTGATTCTCGATGGGGGAAATATATAATTCTCCTTTCGGTGTTTTAATGTAGAAGAGTCACAAATCCACTGGACTTTTCTAGGGTCAATCTGCATGTCTATGAAGCAGGTGTGGGCAGAGTGAGGGCGTCGGACGGGCGCGGACGTTCATTCCACCACATAGAAGGTAATATATGAGAGGCCTCCTGATTTCTGGCCGCCATTACTCTGCTCGTGGAGGTTGGATTGGACCGTGTCGCAGCATTGCTCTCCATTCAGTCTAGTTGTGCCATTCTTTCCATGAACCCGGAAGCTCAGGATGAACATTGCTGAAGAGCATACTAAGGCACTGTGTGATGTGGCTCTTTTGTGAGGCCCGTCCTGGTATGATGGGAGTTGTGGTTGCACGGCAGCTGAATAGGCAATGTGTGATATGTTGGTCACTATAGGTGTGATTAAAGGGGTAGTCTGACCTGCAAGCAAACTTTAAAGGGGTTGTATGACATTCTACAACAACTTCACTGGTGGCCAGGTAAGTGCTTCTCTTAAATAAAGCCACTTACCTGTTCAGTTGTGTTTTTTCCCTGCACTGGATGGGAGCCATGATGAGCAGGTAAGTCGCTTTATTTATGGCTTTTATTCAGACAACCCCTTTAATTCACTGAAGTACGCCCCAAAATGGCAATCTTCCTGCAAATCTAACCTTTGACTTGGCTCCCAGTTCTGGCTAATACAGGGACCCCCCTTATATCCCAAGCTCTTCACCCCTATGGATTCTGGGAGGTTCGGTGCAATAGATGAGTATGTGTGCCCCCGCCGCCCTCCAGATGTCTCCCAGTATATCAGAAATTGCTGGCGTCTGATGGTTTTGCAGATGTCAGTGTTTGCGGCGCCTCCATGTTCCTTGTTTATATGGTGGCTCCGCTGCTCCACCAATTTCGTCAGTAAATTTTCCTTTTGGGCCCTGAACGTACACTCCCTATATTTATACTCCACGTGTAGCGAGGAGCAGGACGGCGTTTACATGGCCCTGTATACAATGCAGTCTCCATGCTGCAGGATTCGGGAGGACAATCATGGACGCCGCGCGGCTTACACTCCCTGACAGCATTTACTCACAGTGGAAATTTTATGGCCGTTTATTACGTCATAAAATACATTTTTTCATTGACTTGAACTCAAGGTGGAAGCTGATAATACAAAAGATGTGGCCGCCGCTGGGATTAGTATGATGGGGGTTGTTGTGAAGCTTCCTTTTGGGTTCAGTGATTCCTCAGGTCTACCGTTATGAACATGTGGATCGCTGGACAATTCCTCCACACACTCAGCTCTGAGGACAACTCTCATCATCCTTATTCTTCTCATCATCACAGCCAGATATCACCCAAAAAAGTCACCAAACAAACAGACGTCTTGTGAGGGCAGAACACCCGGAATCCTGCCATTTCTGGATGATGGACTCTGGAACCAATTTTTAGAGATCGTTTTCCTGTCTTAGAAGATTGTATACTTTGGCTTCTGTCCAGGACCACTCACTACAAACCCATTAGGCTGAAATCCATCAGCCTCTGGCATACACGTCTCCTAATTGTGAGCATCAGCAGCCACGGGAGGAATCTGCTGCACTCACTATTCTGCTGGTGCAGTCACTGTGTACATACATTACTTATCCTGTACTGATCCTGAGTTACATCCTGTATTATACTCCAGAGCTGCACTCACTATTCTGCTGGTGCAGTCACTGTGCACATACATTACTTATCCTGTACTGATACTGAGTTACATCCTGTATTATACTCCAGAGCTGTACTCACTATTCTGCTGGTGCAGTCACTGTGCACATACATTACTTATCCTGTACTGATACTGAGTTACATCCTGTATTATACTCCAGAGCTGCACTCACTATTCTGCTGGTGCAGTCACTGCGTACATACATTACTTATCCTGTACTGATCCTGAGTTACATGCTGTATTATACTCCAGAGCTGCACTCACTATTCTGCTGGTGCAGTCACTGTGCACATACATTACTTATCCTGTACTGATCCTGAGTTACATCCTGTATTATACTCCAGAGCTGCACTCACTATTCTGCTGGTGCAGTCACTGTGCACATACATTACTTATCCTGTACTGATCCTGAGTTACATCCTGTATTATACTCCAGAGCTGCACTCACTATTCTGCTGGTGCAGTCACTGCGTACATACATTACTGATCCTGTACTGATCCTGAGTTACATCCTGTATTATACTCCAGAGCTGCACTCACTATTCTGCTGGTGCAGACACTGTGTACATACATTACTTATCCTGTACTGATCCTGAGTTACATCCTGTATTATACTACAGAGCTGCGCTCACTATTCTGCTGGTGCAGTCACTGTGTACATACATTACTTATCCTGTACTGATCCTGAGTTACATCCTGTATTATACTCCAGAGCTGCACTCACTATTCTGCTGGTGCAGTCACTGTGTACATACATTACTTATCCTGTACTGAACATTAGTTACATCCTGTATTATACTCCAGAGCTGCGCTCACTATTCTGCTGGTGCAGTCACTGTGTACATACAATACTTATCCTGTACTGATCCTGAGTTACATCCTGTATTATACTCCAGAGCTGCACTCACTATTCTGCTGGTGCAGTCACTGTGTACATACAATACTTATCCTGTACTGATCCTGAGTTACATCCTGTATTATACTCCAGAGCTGCACTCACTATTCTGCTGGTGCAGTCACTGTGTACATACATTACTTATCCTGTACTGATCCTGGGTTACATCCTGTATTATACTCCAGAGCTGCACTCACTATTCTGCTGGTGCAGTCACTGTGTACATACAATACTTATCCTGTACTGATCCTGAGTTACATCCTGTACTATTCTCCAGAGCTGCACTCACTATTCTGCTGGTGCAGTCACTGTGTACATACATTACTTATCCTGTACTGATCCTGAGTTACATCCTGTATTATACTCCAGAGCTGCACTCACTATTCTGCTGGTGCAGTCACTGTGTACATACATTACTTATCCTGTACTGATCCTGCGTTACATCCTGTATTCTACTCCAGAGCAGCACTCACTATTCTACAAGCCCCACAGCTGTAATCTCCCAGTATTTTCTGCTCGTTCAGTGCCTTCATAAAGCATTAGGAGTTTCCCCATTTTGACTTCTGTTTTGGGCCCCTTCTCACCTATAGATATTCAGTCACGCGTCTAGGTTGTATTTTCCAGCAGCTCAGACATGTATCCCGAGATCACACACAGTAACCAAAGATTTAGGGCAAATTATTGCTAATGTAGCAGATCGGAAATCTTTATCTAGTCTGGCAAAATATTTTTCTATGGATTCTGGCCGGATAGGAATGTTCTATTCCCGGAGCCTGAAAAACCCCACACAAGACCCTGGATTGTTCATCTGTCAAGTTCCAAAGCGTCGTCATAATAATCCTCAGAGTCCTCACGCACTTGGTGTTAAATAAAAGATAAAAACATTAAAAGATAAAATAATAATTCTACAATTTGCAAATTTACGAAATCCAAAGGATATTTGAGGACCCCCCCTTCTCATCCTTGCTTGAGGTCCCCTCTCAGGATTAGGGAAACAATTAGACTATAATTATCCTCTAATGATACAAAGTAACAACTTGTCACTCAAAATACTGGATTTCACTATTCAGTCATGCTATTTAGGGGTGGGGCTGTGACAACCCTTCAGTTCTTTCTCTTATTGAGTGGTTGTAATTTTACAAGGTAAGATTGCAATTTTTTTTATTTGGGCCTTAGGCTGGGGCAGCAGATTCCTGCACCTGTAGCCTCCTCTCACTTCAGCAGGAGAGGATAACCCTCTGGTCATTTTACCATTGCCCCATTTAAATTTCCCCATCTTTCCAGGAGCTCCTTCTTTCAATAAGCCCCATCTTTCCATTGCCCCATCTTTCCATTGCCCCATCTTTCCATGAGCTCCATCTTTCCATGAGCCCCATCTTTCCATTGCCCCATCTTTCCATTGCCCCATCTTTCCATTGCCCCATCTTTACATTGCCCCATCTTTACATTGCCCCATCTTTCCATTGACCCCATCTTTCCTTGTGCCCCATCTTTCCATTGCCCTAGCTTCCCAGGAGCCCCATCTTTCTATTAGCCCCATCTTTTCACTGTAGCATATTTCCAGGAGCCACATCATTCCATTGCCCTAGCTTCCCAGGAGCCCCATCTTTCCATTACCCCATCTTTCCACTGTCCCATCTTTCCATTGACCCCATCTTTCCACTGTCCCATCTTTCCAGGAGCCCCATCTTTCCATTACCCCATCTTTCCACTGTCCCATCTTTCCATTGACCCCATCTTTTCACTGTCCCATCTTTCCAGGAGCTGCATCTTTCCAGGAGCCCCATCTTTCCATTACCCCATCTTTCCACTGTCCCATCTTTCCAGGAGCCCCATCTTTCCATTACCCTATCTTTCCACTGTCCCATCTTTCCAGGAGCCCCATCTTTCTATGAGCCCCATCTTTCCATTGTCCATCTTTCTATTAGCCCCATCTTTCCAGGAGCTCCATCTTTCCATTGTCCCATCTTCCCAGGAACTCCATCTTTCCTATGGCCCCTTCTTTCTATTAGCCCCATCTTTCCATTGTCCATCTTTCTATTAGCCCCATCATTCCAGGAGCCCCATCTTTCCATTGTCCATCTTTCCATTGTCCCATCTTTCCAGGAGCCCCATCTTTCTATGAGCTCCATCTTTCTATGAGCTCCATCTTTCCAGGAGCTCCATCTTTCTATGAGCTCCATCTTTCTATTAGCCCCATCTTTCCATTGTCCATCTTTCCATTGTCCCATCTTTCCAGGAGCTCCATCTTTCCTATGGCCCCTTCTTTCTATTAGCCCCATCATCTTATTGGCCCCTCACCAGACTTGAACCATAGTTTGGTTCCTGTCACATTTCATGTATCCGTACTTACAATGTCCGTACATAAATGCATCTTCCCATGAAGCCGGCAGATAAGCCAGGGCAGTTCCTACATACACCCTGGGGCAGATGATATAGAACACTCCCGGGGTTCAGCTCTCAGCTCGGAGATTATATAAGGGGGGCAGTGTATATGACGGGATGTTTCATTCATTTAACCTCTCTCGTCTCACAGGCCGCTCACATCTTCATGACTCACTCGTGGCTCCTCCAAATGATCCGCCATGTGCTGGAAGACCCTGCAGTAATGTCCCATCCAGCAGATTTCTGAGCAATGTGTGTGGCTTCCTGCACATGGGGAGATGACTTTCCCAGACACTCAGATCCACAAGCAGAACATGGGGGTTCAGCTCGTCTGACAGCCCCGGGAATCACCCACCGCAGCCAGTGCTGGAGCCTCCGCTGCTGTCAGGGTCTCACATATTCTATTCAGCCATTTCTAAAGGTGATTGACAACCAGTGTGTGTTTACCGCTTCCAAAAAGGTTGTCAGATGGCATTTAGAGACCTGACAGATAAATCTGTTTAGTTTTCCAAGGGAATGTGTTTCTGCATAATCACTGACCAGAAAAGCTGGGTATCGTGTACATACTGGCAGAATAGTGAGTGCAGCTCTGGAGTATAATACAGGATATAACTCAGGGATCAGTAATGTATGTACACAGTGACTGCACCAGCAGAATAGTGAGTGCAGCTCTGGAGTATAATACAGGATGTAACTCAGGATCAGTACAGGATAAGTAATGTATGTACACAGTGACTGCACCAGCAGAATAGTGAGTGCTGCTCTGGAGTAGAATACAGGATGTAACGCAGGATCAGTACAGGATAAGTATTGTATGTACACAGTGACTGCACCAGCAGAATAGTGAGTGCAGCTCTGGAGTATAATACAGGATGTAACTCAGGATCAGTACAGGATAAGTAATGTATGTACACAGTGACTGCACCAGCAGAATAGTGAGTGCAGCTCTGGAGTATAATACAGGATGTAACTCAGGATCAGTACAGGATAAGTAATGTATGTACACAGTGACTGCACCAGCAGAACAGTGAGTGCAGCTCTGGGGTATAATACAGGATGTAACTCAGGATCAGTACAGGATAAGTAATGTATGTACACAGTGACTCCACCAGCAGAATAGTGAGTGCAGCTCTGGAGTATAATGCAGGATGTAACTCAGGATCAGTACAGGATAAGTAATGTATGTACACAGTGACTGCACCAGCAGAATAGTGAGTGCAGCTCTGGAGTATAATACAGGATGTAACTCAGGATCAGTACAGGATAAGTAATGTATGTACACAGTGACTGCACCAGCAGAATAGTGAGTGCAGCTCTGGGGTATAATACAGGATGTAACTCAGGATCAGTACAGGATAAGTAATGTATGTACACAGTGACTGCACCAGCAGAATAGTGAGTGCAGCTCTGGGGTATAATACAGGATGTAACTCAGTATAAGTGCAGGTTATTTAATATGATGCGGGGGTTTCTTGGATACATCTTGGAGGTGATACCATCAGACCAGTACATGAATAGAATCTTTCCTTTTTCATATCTACTCCACTTCCTGCAAAGTTCAGGAATGTTTTGAGCCTCAGAACATCGATCGTTTGGGTTGTTCTGGCAGCAGAGGAACCACAGAAGACGCTTTTAAGCCATGAGAGCCGTCCAGGTGCGGTTTTCCATGTATCATCCTGACTGTGTATGTAATATGGAAAATGTCACCAGCCGTGAGTCACCGCAGGGAAGATGTGATTCTTATCTTGCGTCGTTTGCAGAGTGAACATTTCTGAACGGCTGCCACATCCTGTGACGGGGCCTGGAACGCACTTCTGACAAGTCCACGTCTATTTTCAATCGCTAATTTGAAAAGATTTTTCATTGCTCTGAAAAATAAAGAGAGGTAGATCAGAGGGCTGCCGTTCAATGAGCGCCCAGACCGCCATGGTGCGGAAGCGAGCCCCAATAGCCGCTCAATCATATGTGGCATTTGTATACATTCCAGGGCTCAGATCTCTCAGGACCTTCCTCCACTTCTTGTCAGGAATGGGTGGCTGCAGAGGACAGCGCAATCAGAGGACGCACTCGCTGCCATGCTATTGTTACGTGAACACCGCCCGCAGGAAGGCGCAGGTTGTTTTTTCCCCCTTTTTTTGGGAAGAGCCAGGGTGGAAATGACAGCGTTGCCCCCTGATATCTCTCTAATTCAGTTGGCAGCAGCTTCAAAAGTCCAAATGTAAAGCTGCTGCGCAAATGTCTTGACGTCCGGCCCTGTGACCGGCGCTACTGTGATACATGAATTGTAATAGATATCAGACACGGATCTTTGGTTTGTTTCCTTGAACTTGCAGAATTTTCATTAAAATGTTACCAAATGTGACTTTCTTGTGAGACTGCTGTAATTTTGAGGCCACGCTCCATAGGGATGCATTGAAATTCGTCCGTGTGACTTGATACATCGGCAACATTTTGTTGCCACTTATTTCTGTCACATGACAATCGCATTCTAATGGAAGGGAACTGGGGCCAAGACGTTTCCCATTCACCTGTAGTGGAGCACATTGTTACCAAACCCCAATCTCAGTCCTGGGAACTTGCCACCGGTTGGGGTTCTATAGCTGAGGTCCATGTCTACCTATCGATTACCCAAAAACATCATTTAAAGGGTCACCTCCAGATACACATACTTCAATGTCTGTCCTATGTGACATCATCCAGAGCTGCATTCAGAGCCTCCCATCACCCCCTGCTGGCTCAGGGTCTGCTGTGTTACATTCTGGGAGATGTAGTAAAGCAGAGTATTCTAGAAGGAAGGGTGGGAGATAACTGTTAGATCGGTGGGGTTCTAGACATTGGGACCCCCATGAATCACAAGAATGGGGGCTCTAAGTTTCCCCATTTGAATGGAGAGATTGCCAACCACGTGCACTGGTTCTATGGGAGCAGCAGTGTGCACAACTACATTTATAGGGGAAGCATGGGACCCCAATTCTTGGGTTGGGGTCCCTGCACTCAGACCCCCTCCGATCAGGCACTTATCACCTATCCTGCAGACAAGGGACAACTTGCTCTTTTATATGTGATTGAGGAAAATGGTGAATACAGCTCAGGGTTTGACTGGAGTGTAAGACATAAAGTAACAGCAGAACTGTGAATGCAGCTCTGGATGTGAAAGGATTATAAGACACAATATAAGTCATTCATCGTTTTATCTGTTTAGGTCGTTCATTCTTCACATTCAGTTTTCTGAAGGAAACCATTCCCCAGGAAGGAGGAGCTGTTACAACTTATATTGTACCTATATATTGTTGCCATTTTTTTTAAAGGGCCAGTAGTGACTTCTATTTGATTGCTTAGCAGCAGAAGGACTGTCCGTATTCCCATCATGAATCCTCCGTCGGTCCATTGTCCTGTCTCAGTTGCACATAAATTGTAGGACGTCTGTGAAGGTTAAACCGGGATATTTGCAGCCATATTGTATGATTTATCTTTGAACCTGTTTGCCAAAAATCCAAGCCGGTCACGTGCAAAGAGTCCAATTCAGAGAGCTGACAGCTGTTTGGGACAGAGCATTATTCTTGGAAATAAATGGCAGAAGCTTTTATATTTTCATTAGCGTCATTCCGCCTTAAAATAGCCTAACGTGTTGTTTCCCATCATGTCAGCCGAGCCGTCCCGCCACGACCGGGTAAATAGAGCACCTCGTACCTGCGCACTTTCACTAAGTGTTCGGGTTTTTTCATTAAGATCAAAAATGTTGATTTTTTTTCATATCAGATAGATTTGGCGCGGTTTTCTCGCCGTCACGTGTCCCAGCAGTATTTATCGCATCACACCCTATTGTTGTAGAAGAGATTTAAACAAATAATTTGTCATTTTTTTGTTTCTCGGTGGGCTGCACGGCGGCGCTCCAGTCGTTTAGATTAGACGAGTTTCGCATGTCGTATTTTTTTTTCTCTTGACAGTAGCGACATAATTCTGAGGCTGAAATCTGGTAGAAGATACGACGAAGCGAACGCCGGGAATGTTTCTGTTGTAGCCGGGCTCAGTGACAGCTCTAACACTCACCAGGACTGGAGGCCACTGCGTACAAATGGCATTGCCCACCCTGAAAGGCAGAAAGTAGAGTTTATTTTTGTAATTTTTTTGCCATTAAGCAGCCGCACAGACCACCAGGTGCGACAGAAGCGGATTTTTTTCATACAGTCTTCTTTTGTCAGAGTCAGAATCGGCCTTGGGTCATCAAACATCAGTGATTTGATTTATGTTTGTTTTAAGAAACTTGAATCAAATGTTTCAAAATTGTATCAGAAGCAAAAAAGCTAAAACCGCCAATGTCCTTAACCGTGTCCCTGCCCCCCGCAGGTCCGTTTTTCAGATTTTTCTCCTTTCTGCGGACCTGTTATTTTACCTGGGCACCTGCTTTACTGGTGGGATGAAAAGCCCCCCACTGAAAACAAACAGCAAACACCCATCTCACTACTGTGCGGGGGCCAGAGACAAAGGCTTCTTGTCCCATTCTCATCAGTGCCCCGCTTAACTCTTTGTGTGCCACGGTCAGAAAGTGATTAAGAGAATCAGTGAATGAAAAATAACAGAATGATAATATAAGAATTCATTAAAATAATACATCATAAAAATGGAGAAATAATGACGCAAAATAAAATAACAATTTAAATCAATTTAAAGGATACAAAATAAATATTACAAGATAACATAAAAAATAATCAATTTGAATCAAATACAATTTCATTACAATAGACTTATTATTACTGATGATGATATTGATGATGATGACTATTATTCTGTTAAATCCACCCTGAACATGAGCACGTTGAAATCCATCTGTATCCACCTCGTGAACACACATGAATACCATCCGTATTGTCATCCGTATTTTCCGTATTCCGTATTTACATGCGTATTCCTTCCTTCCTGCGTTTTTGACTATAATGGGCATGTCTGGAAGCAAATACACACAAGACTAGGGTATGCTGCATATTTCAAATACTAAGAGAAATTTACCACCCATGTAAATAGCCGTATTCATTGACATTAGCGGCGGATTCTGGTACACAAAATACTCGCCATATACAGACTGCAAATACACTTGTGCGTAATTCCTGTATTAGTTAGTTTGTCATTTCTAACCTGAGTATAAATTTTTATTTTTTTTATATATATTTAATATCATAATAAACGATTTTGTAATTTATTAAAATGAATTCACAATTTTTTTTAATTTTGTTAAAATGCAACATATTTTCAATAAATCCCTGCAGAGCTCTGATTAATATTGACTGTAGTCAGGATTACTTGATACATTGTGTCATCGCACGTGTTTGTGTGTGTGAAATGAGCAGCTGAGATTTTATGAATGTCGGAGATAAGGAAGGACTGGGTGCATTATGTGGTAGATGTGAAGTTTGTGTCAGGAGAATCTTGGCCTCCTCTGGAAGTGAACACCTGGGAGATGTAAATCATGAGTCTGATAAACATTTCACATCAGAACATATGACAAGCTCTGTGCTCTGCTGGCCTGAAGTCCACACTATGGAGAGAGCATCTACAGGAAACCAGAGAATTTAATAAATCAGATGAATGAACCTCGGCTAATAAACACGGCTTATAGGAGGGGGGAAAAATCGGACAATTCTGGAAAAGAACATAAAATGGATTAGACGTTTCCAAACAGTTCGGACAGATGTGAAAGGCGATTAATGGTCAATGTTCAAGAAAATTGAGAGAAAAAAATTATATTTTAGGATCTGAAATTTTTCACTTGTGTTATATAACAGGACATTATAAAAAGATTTTTTTCATGAATATTCATATATTTCATTTACATTTTTTTTTAATAATTTTACTATTTTAGAACTGAATATATAAAAGTGCAATAAATATTAGCATATGATAAAATATAGTTAAAAAAATTAAAATATACCGAAAATTACAAAATGTATAAAAAAAGTATAAGCTTTACTTAAAATATTTATCAATGCTGAAATGTTTAAAATAAAAAAATGTACAACATGAGTAGAAAACATATATAAAATTCTAAAATATGTGTGAAATTATAAAATGTATACAAAAGGCATGCAGAAGGATAAAGTATATAATGTGTGAAATCTATATAACATGATTAAATACATGTGAACTAATAAAACATATGCAAAATGTCAAATACAGGTAAAATGATAAAATAGATAAAGATGTGTAAATTCTTTATAAAATGATTAAATACACGTGAAAAGATATGATATATAAAATTCTAAAATATATACAAAATGTCTAATATATGTTAAATGATAAAATTGATAAAGATGTGTAAAATCTAAATCAAATAATTAAATACATGTAAAAGGATATAATATATAAAATTCTAAAAATACAGTAAATACAAAATATAAAATATATGTAAAATGATTAAATAAATAAAAAAAAGTGCTAAATGTATATAAAATTCTAAATTATATAATAAACTTTATCAAATATATTACAAATTTTAATGTCTACTTGTTATATTTATAACAGCATAAAATGGATGAATAATTATGAAATGCATTAAAAAAATCTATATAAGTTTAAAAATAAATGTATGATTTTGAAATATGTAAAACTAATGAAATCTTGTGAAAAAATGATGAAATCTGTTTCTAACATTTCATACATTTGTATTTATAGATTATATTTTAAAATTGTAATTGACATTTTATTTGACTTATTAGAATATCACATTATTATCAATATCACATGTTGTATTTCACCTGTTAACACAATTAGATTTTTACTATTTTATTTTACCTGTGATTATATTTTGATTATGAGCGTTGAATAGTTAATTTTTTTTTAACATAAAACGCTATTTAAAAAAATTTTTTTTTGTAATTCTCCAAGTGTAAAGTAACACACTAAACATAAAGCTGTGATTATAAAGCGGAGATATTGAGCCGTGTTTGAGCGGTTATACGTAGTGGGACAGAACATCTTAGGTGGCCCACATGTTTCTTATCTGCTGCTGTGTTTCTGAGGGATGACGGATAACATTTACACTTATGGTCCAGCGCTGAGGATATTCCCAGCTTTGTGACTTTTTCTAAATTTTCCAAACCACAGACCCACAATCAAGCAAAGTAAAACTGTTATGTAAAAAACTTTCATCTGTTTTCATAATTTATTTCAAAAATCAGATTTCCCAATTTCATATACATGCCCCCAGGTCATCACCCCCGGTGGTATCTTATATATTCCCTACAATCCTGAAGACCAGAGACTAAAGATAATGAATATGATGTTCAGGCAAAATGGTGGAAAACAGAAAAATAAAACCTGGACAACTATCCCCGCCGGGAGATTCTCACATATAATACTAATAACTAGTGATGAGCGGCAGGGGCTATATTCGAATTTGCAATATTTCACTAATATTTTGTAGAATATTCATCATATATTCGCGAATTTCGATAATTTGAGATTATTTGATTGAATCCGAAAAATCAGCAATGTAAAAATCGCGTAATGTGATTTCGTAACACGAAATACAGGCTTGCGTCACTTTGGCTACATTTTTCAAGCTGCTAGAAGTTTTCTGAGTTTCTCCGGAGACTGGAGAAAATGGTCGGCAGAAGCTTTATATGCAGATAGTCAAGTGCTTCAATATATTCGCGATTATGCCAATTGGCAGTGATTATAATATTTTTTACGTGCAACTTCCCACTTTAGCAGGTCTGACTACAGATGACTGATTGGCGCACTCCGTATTGTTGTGAACCTGACATTGCTTCCTTCTCAAATATTTACAAATTCTCGAAGTGGTGATATTTGTGAATAATATTCGCTATTCGAATATTCGCGCTCAACACTACTAATAATCACAGGTATTATTGTGTACTTGTTATTACGCACCAGAGCCTCTAAATGTGAGTTCTATCAGAAATGGAAGATAATTACTGATTTCATTAAAAACGGCTTTATTATAATTATTACTATCATTATTAATATTATCATCTGTTACTGGTCCAGTTCATACAGCACCGATGTACAGAAATGTCTGCAGCTGCTCCATACAAGTGAATGGAGTTGTTTCTACAGTCTGTAATTTACTGTATATATACGGTCTGTGGATTTATCTATCCTCTATCTATCTATTATCTATCTATTATCTATCTATCCTCTATCTATCTATTATCTATCTATTATCTATCTATCCTCTATCTCATATCTAAAACAAATCAGTGTTCATTGCTCCATTCTTCAGGGGAACATTTCTTGCAGTGTTCACCATCTTCATGCAAGTTGATGATTATGTGATTTAGGACGGAATTCTAATGTTCAATGAAGAACAGTTCATTGTGGTCCAAGGTTTTCACACTCCACAAGAAATGGTTAATTATCTTGTCAATCCAGGGTTTTAGTTCCTGTCCAACTCTTTGACTGTCCCATTGCTTTTATCTTCTATCTATCTCATATCTATCTATCTATCTATCAGTCGGGTCTATCTGTCAGTCGGGTCTGTCTATCTGTCAATCTTTGCCACCCCTGTGCACAGAGTGTTTAGTCCAATGACTTTTTTAAGTGCCTCCATGTCCCTCTTTAACCTCTTTTCCTCTCTATTAGGGGTGGGCGACATCTTGTTTGCTCTTGTAAGATGCACTTAAGTCTATTGAAGTATGACTAATTATCAGTTACTCTCTTCACTCAACTCCCACTAACTGCAGAAGGAGCAAAACATCTGAGTCACTGGTGACAGCGTTCTCCTCCAGCTGCATCATCCAGAAGACCGGAGTCAGCTACTAAACAGCATCCGTCCCAGTGCTGTCCCCTTTAAATGACGCCATCTTGGCTTCTGACTCGGTGAGAGGGTGCACTGGTTTCATGTATTAGGCATCAGATCTCAAATGTCAAGCATCTTTTTCCAGTAATAGCCTTTAAACTGGACTCAGATGTAGGTAGAGATTTCTTCCTGGTCGGTGGAAATTTCTGATAGTTAAAATGAACATCTACCATAGCTCCCCGGAACCCCCATACTCAGCCATGCTCAGGTGGTCCGATCATACATGTGTTCTCAGTGGTGAAAATATATATAAACTGATACCAGACCCCTCTGTCTCCTCCAGAACCTTCTGCTTCCTCAGGACCTCACTGTCCCCTCCAGACCCCTATGTCTCCTCCAGACCCCTCTGTCCTCCTCAAGACTCCTCTGTATCCTCCAGACTCCTCTGTCCTCCTTAAGACTTCTGTGTCTCCTCTGGACCCCTCTGTCCTTCTCAAGACTCCTCTGTCTCCTCCAGACTATTCTGTGTCTCTTCAGACTCTGTCCTCCTCAAGACTCCTCTGTTTCCTCCAGACTCTTCTGTCCTCCTTAAGACTCCTGTGTCTCCTCCAGACTCCTCTGTCCTACTTAAGACTCCTCTGTCTCCTCCAGACCCCTCTGTCCTCCTCAAGACTCCTCTGTCTCCTCCGGACCCCTCTGTCCTCCTCCAGACTCCTCTGTCCTCCTCCAGACTCTTCTGTCCTCCTTAAGACTCCTGTGTCTCCTCCAGACTCCTCTGTCCTACTTAAGACTCCTCTGTCTCCTCCAGACCCCTCTGTCCTCCTCAAGACTCCTCTGTCTCCTCCGGACCCCTCTGTCCTCCTCCAGACTCCTCTGTCCTCCTCCAGACTCCTCTGTCCTCCTCCAGACTCCTCTGTCCTCCTCCAGACTCCTCTGTCCTCCTCCAGACTCCTCTGCACCCCTCAAGACTACTCTGTCTTCTCCATACCCCTCTGTCCTCCTCAAGACTCCTCTGTCTCCTCCGGACCCCTCTGTCCTCCTCCAGACTCCTCTGTCCCCTCCAGACTCCTCTGTCTCCTCCAGACTCCTCTGTCTCTTCCAGACTCCTCTGTCCCCTCCAGACTCCTCTGTCCTCCTCCAGACCCCTCTGTCCTCCTCCAGACTCCTCTGTCCTCCTCCAGACTCCTCTGTCCTCCTCCAGACTCCTCTGTCCTCCTCCAGACTCCTCTGCACCCCTCAAGACTACTCTGTCTTCTCCATACCCCTCTGTCCTCCTCAAGACTCCTCTGTCTCCTCCGGACCCCTCTGTCCTCCTCCAGACTCCTCTGTCCCCTCCAGACTCCTCTGTCTCCTCCAGACTCCTCTGTCTCCTCCAGACTCCTCTGTCTCTTCCAGACTCCTCTGTCCCCTCCAGACTCCTCTGTCCTCCTCCAGACCCCTCTGTCCTCCTCCAGACCCCTCTGTCCTCCTCCAGACTCCTCTGTCCTCCTCCAGACTCCTCTGTCTCTTCCAGACTCCTCTGTCCTCCTCTGGGCCCCCCTGTCCTCCTCCAGACTCCTCTGTCCTCCTCCAGACTCCTCTGCACCCTTCCAGATTACTCTGTTTTCTCCATACTCCTCTGTCTCTCTTCAGACTCCTCAAGAGATGTCTTCATAGTGATCTGGGCAGGACTGAGAGAAAAAGGAAAGAGAACAGAATAGACATCACCTGTAAGTCACTGAGTGGGAGCCTCAATGCGATTATTAATGACTGGGACCTAAGTGGGTATAGTCATGGTGGAGTATTGTTACTTGGCCTTTATATAGTATTATTGGTAATTTTGGCCTTGCTATACTGTGAGGCATGGTTCTGTCCATAGGTTAGGGGGCGCAATTCTTGGCTTTCCCCGGGTCCTGGTGTATAGACTGGGAGTGCGGAGCAGGGATCAGCGGTCGGCCTGCGCTGTTCACATCCTGAACCGCTGATAATGAGATTTACATTAACGTATTGTGACACAGTAAGGCTAGGTTCACACGGGCGTTGCCGGAAAAGATGCGGGTGCGTTGCGGGGAAATGCACCATTTTTCAGCGCGAGTGCAAAGCGTTTTAATGCGTTTTGCATGCGCGTGAGAAAAATCGGCATGTTTTGTACCCAGACCCGAACCCGGACTTCTTCACAGAAGTTCAGGTTTGGGTTTGGTGTTGTGTAAATTTTATTATTTTCCCTTATAACATGGTTATAAGGGAAAATAATTGCATTCTTAATACAGAATGCAAAGTACAATAGCGCTGGAGGGGTTAAAAAATGTAAAAATAATTAAACTCACCTCATCCACTTTTCGCGCTGCCCAGCTCGTCTTCTTTCTTCTTCTTTGAGGACATGGGAGGAAAAGAACCTTTGGTGATGACACTGCGCTCATCACATGGTCCATTACCATAGTGATGGACCATGTGATGGACCATGTGATGAGCGCAGTGACATCACCAAAGGTCCTTTTCCTCCTGGTCCTCAAAGAAAAAGAAAAGACGAGCCGGGCCGAGCGAACAAGTGGATGAGGTGAGTTAAATTATTATTTTAATATTTTTTTAACCCCTCCATCCCTAATTTACTTAGCATTCTGTATTAAGAATGCTATTATTTTCCCTTATAACCGTGTTAATAAGGGAAAATAGTAATGATCGGGTCCCCATCCCGATCGTCACCTAGCAACCATGCGTGAAAATCGCACCGCATCCGCACTTGCTTGTGATTTTCACGCAGCCCCATTCACTTCTATGGGGCCTGCGTACCGTGAAAAACGCACAATATAGAGCATGCTGCGATTTTCAAGCAACACACACGGATTTCTCGCCGGTGTGAAAGGGGCCTAAAGGGAGTTGTCTGGGAGGACGGGTATTTTCCTCCCAGCGTGGGCTGCTGGGCTGATTTGCAGCCAGGTGGGGTCAAACACCGGACTGGATTTTAAGTGCCGTCCGGGATTTGGCATCACCTAGCTGCCTTTAAAAGACAGCTGGGTTCAGAAGAAGGAATCTCCGTATTGGGATCTGAGGCTTGTGCCGGGGTGGAGGGCTGAGACCCGTGTGAGGGGAAACAGGCGGACTAAAGCCTGCTGATGGACTCTTGTTGGCAGAACAGGCCGCATGGTGTGAACCGACACCAATACTGCAAGGCGACTTTTTTGCTTAAAAGTTTTTTTTTTTAGTTCTGTGAACTTTCTAACGTGTGAATAAACACTGAACTTTTGGTTTACAAACTGGTTGGTGCCTCTATACTGCGTGCGCTTATCCTGTTTACCAGAGCGAGCCCCCACAGTATGTACACGGCAGCGCCCCTCACTAACCCTTCTACGCTTGGATGAGGCTATCGATACAGAATATGACTAATGTATCAATCATGACACAACACAAATTGCATCAACAATATGTAAACACTACAAACATGAATCCTAAATTGCAGAACATTTAGCCCCCCTCACCTGTTTCTGTTTTGAAACACCCAAAAACTGTATAGAGAAACACCCCTTTTGAGAAAATATATAATAATGTAATGAGGTATGTGTCTTTATATATATATATATATTTGTTACCCGCCCAAAACATTTTGCACTCATTGAGCTCTTTTCTAACACAAAGATGAGGCAGTGATGAAATTGCAACAATTGTATCAGGTCATTGTACAGTAATGCAAAACAAAACATGTTTAAAGGGATGCAGAATAGAGGGGCTAAATGGCTAATGTGATGTCATGAGGTGTCATGGTGGGTGGTATTGTAAGGTTCCTCCTGAAATGTGAATGAATGTCTTACAGTTGTGACATCCCATGGCCTCGCTATATGTAAATCTGGCGCCTTATTATATATGGAAATTACGGGATTCCCATCGCTGAGGGAGAGAAAGTTGGACCCTAAATGAGGTTTCCTTTGGTCATGAGGCTTTTGTGAGGGAAGATTAAAAGAATTCTTGTTGTCTCTAGTATTTTATCCTTTCATCAGCAAAACAGGACAGTAAAAATCCTGACCAGTCCTGGGGATGAGACTGGATGATCACAGAAGTGGAACTTACTGGAGATGAATAACCTTGGAGGGGACATGGTGACAACGGCCACTGATGGCGGCAAATCCCATGAACAGATTCAGGATGACGTCTGCAGCTGATGATACTACAGGAGAGGACATCCTCCATCTGCTAGTTACCAAAGTGGACAATCCCTTTAAGCTTAATATACACCAGTGGTTCTACAGGCCCAGTCGCTTCTATGAGTAAGGGTCCGTCCCCCCCAATGGTAAAGATCAGTAGGATCAGTAGCTCCATATTTTGCAGGACTTGGATGAAGCGATGCAGCTCATACACAAGGTAATTTGGGATGTGGAAACCAGAACATCGCACATGATGGATCAAAGAGGTGACTGAGCCCCAGATAAGGAGGGAGAAGCCTTCTGTGGCCTCTTAGTGGTGGGGAAGAGATGACCTGGGAGATACCTGCAGCCAGAGCTCCGGCCACACACAGACATAGATCAGAGAATCGCTCACAGTGCAATCCCCTGAGGCCCCTTTCACACAAGCGAGTTTTCCACATGGGTGCAATGCGTGAAGTGAACGCACAGCACCCGCACTGAATCCTGACCCATTCATTTCAATGGACCTGTGCACATGAGCTTTTTTTCACGCATAATTTCTGCGTTGCGTGAAAATCTCAGCATTTCCATATTCTACGTTTCTCAGGCAGCCCTGGCCCCAATAGAAGTGAATAGGGTTTCAGTGAAAAACGGATGTGACCCGGATGTGACCTGGATGAGACCTGGATGCATGTCGGGTGCAATGCGTTATTCACTGATGGTTGCCAAGAGATGCTCTTTGTAAAACTTTTAGTTTTTTTTTCCACGCACATGAAAAACGCATCAACTGATTGCGTGTAAAAAAATGACTGAAGTCGCTTGTGAAATGGTGCGAGTTTCACTTAACACATCCTGACGCAATCTGTATCGTTCGTGTGACATTCAGACCCAATATACACCCCACACTGAGACACTGCGTATATTAGAGAGTCGCTTACAGTGCGATTCCCGAATACATCAGACCCCAGAATTTATTTTATTTTATATTTTCCTCACTCATATTCCGCAGCGCTGTACAGACGTTATAACCACTCGCTGTCCCCGTGGGCTCACAATCTAATGTCGCTATCAGCAGGGGCGTTGCTAGGGTCCAGGGCCCGAGCCCCAATGAATATGGCCCAGTTCTCTAAGTCTCCCCTGCCTATAAGGACGTCTATGGAGTGTGGGAGGAAACCGGAGAACCTGGAGGAAACCCATGGAGAACACGAGGAGAACATCCAAACTCCACGCAGATGTTGTCCGAGGTCGGATTTGGACCCATTCACACCTTCTGGATGGAGCATCACAGAAGACTCCAGGAAATCCACATTTCAAGCATTTTTAACCATTCAGGACAAAGTAGATTTGATTATAATGATAGTTTTGCAGTCATTTAAGGGAAGTTTAAAGGAAACCATCACCACGCACATCGCCCGCTAGGAAACCATCTTACGTGACAGATGTGCGCAATACATTGTAATGGTGCTGGTCCAGTTTCCATTGTGGAGAATTTAGGCTTTTTGTTTTATACTATGTAATTAGCCCCTGGGTGCAACAAGGAAACCAGAGCAATGGGTGGGGGCATAACTAAATGGGCCCCGTGGTCACTAGTACTGGGACAATAGCGAGGTCCCCAGTCACTGCCTCTCTCCATCTCGGTGCCTTCAACAGGTCACATAGGAAATGGTCTGTGTGAATGGGATCCTATCATTTATAGAGACAGGCAGCAGAAATGGCCCCTCGTCCCCCTCTCTCCCTGGAAATAACAGGCAGCTGTACTAAGGGCTCATGCACATGGCCTCGACCATTTCCTACATTGGGGACCACAATTTGCGGCCCCCAATGCACGGGCAACATCTGTACGGATTCCGCAGATGGATTCTGACCCATACAACTTTAATGGGTCCATGATCCGTCCGCACTGCAAAAAAGTTGAACCTTCCGGATTGCGGACCCATTCAAGTGCACACGGGCGGTGCCTGCATATTGCAGAGCCGCTGTTTGGGGGCCACAATACTGGCACAGCCAGGCAACAGCCGTGTGCATGATCCTGGGGTAGTCAGAAGAATAGTTGTCAGCAATGCCTATGAGAACGTATATATAGTGCTCCTGATTTCCCTGAGCGCCCCCGTTACCGCACCCTATAGCGGATCCTATATGATGGGATCTATTAGCCTTCTTTCCAAGGTTTTTTTCCCCTTTTATTTCTTCTCTAACCTAAAACCGCCTCACTAGGAAATCAAGGTTTTGTGCCTCCGAGCGGCCGACGTTAAAAGAGTTAAAACATCATGTGACAATGTGTTCGCTGACACTTGTCATAAACGGGGAATTCATCCAAAAAGCTCCTTTAGTGCAGAAAATAAAGAGGCTTAAAAATGAAACCCGTTGGGGAGAGCGTTTCCTGCCTCCTAATGAGCCGTTCTACGTATCCGGTAATTAGCCGGCAGGAAATATTCCCTCCAGAGGCTGCAAATACGATGAAATCGAATCCAGCGGACATTGCACTCTATATATAGAGAGGACTCCCAAGTGTTAATCACTGCTCCCTATAATAACCTTCAGTCCATCCTTGGGGAAAGGACGACCCAGAGATCTCCCCCAACGTCCTCATCAGGTGACACCGGCCCAGCACCTTAAAGGCCAAAGTGGCCACTAGTCACCACTTTTTTCAATTTGGGAAATGGCAATTGAAATGTGTGATTAGTGGCTAGTTTGGCTTACGGAAAAAAAATGCAATAACCTGAGAGTTGCCAGAGTCAATCGTATATAACAGCATCCTAAAGGGACACTCTACACTCAGCAAGGAGAATCATCACACGCGGCTTTTTCCAAGATCCTTTCAATAAAAATATCCAAAATTTGCAGCAAAAAACAACTTTATTGCTGCACTTATCATTTTCCTTTATTGTCTTGAGTTAAAAAGGTTTTCTGAGATTTTGCTACTGATGACCTTTGCTCAGGATATGGGGGAGCGCCGCAGGCTTCTCGCAGCTCACCAAGCACAGCGCCGTACATTCTATAGCCGATGGTATCGCATCAGCCCCATTCTCTTCTATGGGGCGAGTGACCGACGAACGTAACATCAGTCACTCGCCTAGGAAAAGCTGTGAGAAGGCCGCGGTAATACTGTGAGCGCCGGTGCCTTCTCAAACAGCTGATCAGCGGGGGTCCCGGGTGTCAGACCCCCACTGATCAGGTACTGATGACTTATCCAGAGGACAGGTCATCAGTGGTAAAGTCTCAGACAACCTCTTACACCAATCTTTTGTTACTTTCTTGCAACAATGTTGCAGTTCTCTGTAGCCATGGTAACATTTGCACATTATTTTAAAAACATGGGATTCATTTTGGAATCGTTGATAAAGGTAAAAAGGTTAAACTTATGGGGGATGTAAAAAACAAACCACAATACAAAGCTCTTTAGGTCTTTTGGAGGACTTGTCAGGATCACCTTAGGCTTCTGAATGTTACTTGGAGTTTCCTATTAACCCTTTCGCTGCCCGTTGCGGGTCTGTTCTCCTCTGCTTGACCTCTTTTCCTGCTACTATTAGAGCAGGGGGTCAGGTCTGTAATTCAGGGAACAGGGTGGTATCTCTGGGCTAATGCTTGTGGATTCCATCACTGTGACTGAGTGGCCAGATCCCAGCTGCAATAAACTTCCCTATCTCAGCCAAAGTTTGTGTTATCTTTTATAGAGCCCCCAATAAAAACAGCTGCAAATCCCGACATAAATCAGCCCCCTACCCCGAGCACCCTGTGACTGGGATGGTAACTGGGAAAGATGCAATCTCCAGACCAATAAACGGGATCTGGCCCATCTCAGGAGCCTCTCAGGTCACTCCATAGAGATCATGCACATGGAGAGACCCCCCTCCCCACGTCAAATGCGTGTTTAAGGCCACAGATCTCAGCATCATGGAGGGATTTTTTTTACTGTTGTAGATTTTTTTGTATATATTTTTTAATGGGGAAAACATGTTTTCATGCCCCTCTCTTCTTCCCCTTTTTCTGGGAAGGATGGGATGGACTCATCTTCCCGTTCCTTGCAGGGTCGTCCCTTCCTATATTCCCTCCATTTTGATGTCTAGATGTCTGTGGGGAGCAGGGCCCCAGCTCATATGGGCCCTGTCCCATATCTTTAGCCTACATGTGGCATCAGTCTACAAAGACCCTGCAATGTTAGTGAAAAGAGAGGGGAACCAGCCTGAGCGCCTCATCGCCCTTCTCCGCCGGGCACTAGCACCCTGGCCTGGGGCAAGTGTTGGGCGCAAGAAGAACGAAACTCTTTTATTTTTTGCTGAGAGTGCGGTGTCTCACATTTCCACCCCAGCCACCTCTCAAAGCTTAAATGATTGGGAAATATAAAAATACTATAAAAAATACCAAAAATAATATGATATAAGCAAAATCCAAGTTGTGGACATAGAGGACTTTGCAGGAGAAGTTTTGCGCAAGTTGCCATGTTATAATTCGGGAAACTTTGCTTTTTCATTTTTTATTTGTAATTTTTCATGAAGAAGATTCAGAACACCGTACCGTAAAGCAGTAGATGACAATCCCCTGAATTCACGTCAGATTTAGGGCTCGTTCACATGAACGTTTTTTGCGTTCTGCAGACGGGCCATTTTTTGTTCCTTATATGGAAACATTCATTTCAATGGTTCCGCAAAATAAAAACTGAATGTACTCCGTATGCATTCCGTTTCCAAAATTCAGTTTCTCCGTTTCGTTCAAAAATAGAACATGTCCTATTATTGCCCGCAAACCACGTTCTGTGGCTCCATTCAAGTCAATGGGTCCGCAAAAAAAACGGAACACATATGGAATGTACTCCGTATGTCTACTGTATCCGTTTTGTATTTGCGGAACCGTCTATTGAAAATTTTATGCCCAGCCCAATTTTTTCTATGTAATTGCTGTATGCCATATGGAAAAACGGAACGGAAAAACGGAATGGAACCGGAAATACTACTGAAACAAAAACCTGAAAAACGGATCCGTTAAAAACAGCCCACAAAACACTAAAAAAAACATACGGTCGTGTGAACGAGCCCTTAGTTTGTAATGTTTTTACAGTATTTTTGGATTTCCTCTTTGTAGAAAAAGGAAATCAAGAAAATAACCTAATGCTTTGCAGCGTTGTGACCACAAAGTGGCGGTGTAACTTTCGGAAATAGTTATTTTATGGAACCAAATAAAAAAATATCCAAAAACCTCCTTGACTAGGACAGGTTTAATGAATGCGGGGGCCCCATTCTCTCTCCGCATCGTCCTGGGCTGCAGGCATCTGTCGCTGGAATCTTCTCTAATCTTTCCAATATCTTTCAGCAGGAACATCGACCCCTCGTGGGTTAATTAGGGACCTTCTTATCTTGATAGATGTGGTCCTCTGTGACTGGCAGGCGGCAGAGGATTTCTGTGGGGCTGAGCTATGGCCACTCAGATCTGGATTTTTGGGGCTAATTTACCCATTTTGATGTTAATATATTGGGCTGCAGAGCAGGAAACCATTGCTCCGTGTGTGGCTGGTCATCAACCTTGCTGAATATTTGCCAGATTAGTGTTTTTTACCGTTTTTAGGACACTTTTGAGCAGCTGTTTTCTCTGTCAGGTCTAGTGCGGCCACCCAGTCCCATCTTACTGCCCTGAGCTCGGCCGCCACCGCTTGTCCTGACCTCGGACGAGGTTATTTTCCTCTTATTACTTTGTTATGATGTGGTTTGTTCTGTCTCCTGTTTATTTCTAGCAAAAGCCACAAGTGCAGTAGATGGGATTATCCGGGTCGGCGCGGAGCGAGGGACGGTACATTGAGTTCGGCTACATGCACACGAACGCATTTTGTTTCCATGTCCATTCATTTCAATGGCGGTCCGCATCAGTGTGTCCGTTCCGTAGCTGTCCTGTTCTTGTCCGTTTTAGGCATTGTTACAATGGATCCACAAAACACATACGGTCGCGTGCATGTAGCCTTCCTCTGCCAGAGGTTTGACTAGCTGCACGTATTCATGTGAAGGGGCTCCCAGGACTTTGGCCATCTTTTGTGATGGACGTTTACTGTGCGCAGCACGGGCGGTGTTCACATTGGCGCTCCTGCAGGTAAATCTGCCACCGGCTGCACAGTTTTCAATGCATCATTTGTGCAAACTCCAGACTGATTGAGAATTCCGTCAGATACGTGGAGAAGGTGCGATGCAGAACATTCGAGCTGACCCTTCCTGCATGGACATACCCTGTGGTTAATATTACGGGCTAGTGGCAGGTTTAACGCCAGGGATTGTGTTATAATGGCCGTACTGCACGACAATCGGGTAAATTATTGGGAACAAATATTGATAGAAACGTTCATTCCCGATAATTGATTCCTATGATCCAGCAGTTGATCAGCCGCTGACGGGGATCAGGATAAATGATGCCCAATTATCGGCAGCAGAGATCCCTGCGTGATCCGGAAAGCGCTGCTGATAATGAATAGAACAGAATCAGGGAGGACTTACTGGTTCCTCCGCATTCAGTTGGCATCGGCTTCTGTATTCAGGGTGTGCTCCATCCATCGGCGCCCACACTGCCTGGAGATACCACCATTACTGCATGGTCAGCAGAACCTGGCACATGGTGGGGGGGTGAAGAATCAGGCTGTTGGATTCAAACATGCCCAATCTATTTTACCATCAGGGAGCATTGGAGAGGACAGAGGAGTCTGGAAGGAACACAGAGGTCTGGAAGAGGACAGAAGAGTCTGAAGAGGACCAAGGAGTCTGGAGGAGACAGAGGAGTATGGAGGAGAGAAGTAAGTATGAAAGAGAACAGAGATAGCTAGAGGAGAAAGAGGAGTCTGGAGGAGACAGAGGAGTCTGAAGAGATGGAGGAGTCTAGAGGAGGACAGAGGATTCCGGAAGTACAGAGTCTGGAGGAGTCAGAGGAGTGTTAAGAATACACAGGGGCACACAGGAGTCTAGATAGAACAAAGCAGTGTGGAGAAAACAGAGCCATTTAGAGAGGAAAATAAGTTTGGAGAAGGACAGAGGAGTCTGGAGGATATAAAAGAGTCTGAAGAGAGAGGGAGCAGGATCTGGAGAGGTAGAAGGATGTAGAGGGGGCAAAAGAGTCTGAACATGAAGAGAGGGGATTGAAAGGGATAGAGATGTCTTGGGGGAACAGAAGTGTCTGAGGAAGGCAGAGTAATCTGGAAGGACAGAGGTGTTTGGAGGAGAACAGAGGAGTATGAAAGGCACAGAGGTGTCTAGAGTAAGAAGGGTCTAAAGTAAACGGATGAGCCAGTAAGGAACTGTGGAGCCTAGAAGGGAAAGAGGATCCTGATGAGGACAGATGAGTCTGAAAGGGACAGAGGGGTCTGGCTGCTTCTTACCTCCCCTCCCAATTCATAATTCATGGACCCTGAGCCAAGAATATGTATCATGACTATGGTCAGTTTTAGGGGGTTAGTGTAAAGTGCTTGTGTAGGAGGCAGTATTATAATAGTTATATTCTTGTACATAGGAGGCGGTATTATAGTAGGTATATTCTTGTACATAGGAGCAGTATTATAGTAGTTATATTCTTGTACATAGGAGCAGTATTATAGCAGTTATATTCTTGTACATAGGAGCAGTATTATAGTAGTTATATTCTTGTACATAGGAGCAGTATTATAGTAGTTATATTTTTGTACATAGGAGGCAGTATTATAGTAGTTATATTCCTGTACATAGGAGCAGTATTATAGTAGTTATATTCTTGTACATAGGAGCAGTATTATAGTAGTTATATTCCTGTACATAGGAGCAGTATTATAGTAGTTATATTCCTGTACATAGGAGCAGTATTATAGTAGTTATATTTTTGTACATAGGAGCAGTATTATAGTAGTTATATTTTTGTACATAGGAGCGGTATTATAGCAGTTATATTCTTGTACATAGGAGCAGTATTATAGTAGTTATATTCCTGTACATAGGAGCAGTATTATAGTAGTTATATTTTTGTACATAGGAGGCAGTATTATAGTAGTTATATTCCTGTACATAGGAGCAGTATTATAGTAGTTATATTCTTGTACATAGGAGGTAGTATTATAGTAGTTATATTCTTGTACATAGGAGGCAGTATTATAGTAGTTATATTCTTGTACATAGGAGCAGTATTATAGTAGTTATATTCCTGTACATAGGAGCAGTATTATAATAGTTATATTCTTGTACATAGGAGCAGTATTATAGTAGTTATATTCCTGTACATAGGAGCAGTATTATAGTAGTTATATTCCTGTACATAGGAGGCAGTATTATAATAGTTATATTCTTGTACATAGGAGCAGTATTATAGTAGTTATATACTTGTACATAGGAGGCAGTATTATAGCAGTTATATTCTTGTACATAGGAGGCAGTATTATAATAGTTATATTCTTGTACATAGGAGCAGTATTATAGTAGTTATATTCTTGTACCTAGGAGCAGTATTATAATAGTTATATTCTTGTACATAGGAGCAGTATTATAGTAGTTATATTCTTGTACCTAGGAGCAGTATTATAGTAGTTATATTCTTGTACATAGGAGCAGTATTATAGTAGTTATATTCTTGTACATAGGAGCAGTATTATAGTAGTTATATTCTTGTACATAGGAGCAGTATTATAGTAGTGATATTCTTGTATATAGGAGCAGTATTATAGTAGTTATATTCTTGTACATAGGAGCAGTATTATAGTAGTTATATTCTTGTACATAGGAGGCAGTATTATAGTAGTTATATTCTTGTATATAGGAGGCAGTATTATAGTAGTTATATTCCTGTACATAGGAGCAGTATTATAGCAGTTATATTCTTGTATATAGGAGCAGTATTATAGTAGTTATATTCTTGTACATAGGAGCAGTATTATAGTAGTTATTTTCTTGTATATAGGAGGAGTATTATAGTAGTTATATTCTTGTACATAGGAGCAGTATTATAGTAGTTATTTTCTTGTATATAGGAGCAGTATTATAGTAGTTATATTCCTGTACATAGGAGCAGTATTATAGTAGTTATATTCTTGTATATAGGAGCAGTATTATAGTAGTTATATTCTTGTACATAGGAGGCAGTATTATAGTAGTTATATTCTTGTACATAGGAGCAGTATTATAGTAGTTATATTCTTATACATAGGAGCAGTATTATAGCAGTTATATTCTTGTACATAGGAGCAGTATTATAGTAGGTATATTCTTGTACATAGGAGGCAGTATTATAGTAGTTATATTCTTGTACATAGGAGCAGTATTATAGTAGTTATATTCTTGTACATAGGAGGCAGTATTATAGTAGTTATATTCTTGTACATAGGAGCAGTATTATAGTAGTTATATTCTTGTACATAGGAGCAGTATTATAGTAGTTATATTCTTATACATAGGAGCAGTATTATAGCAGTTATATTCTTGTACATAGGAGGCAGTATTATAGTAGTTATATCCTTGTACATAGGAGCAGTATTATAGTAGTTATATTCTTGTACATAGGAGGCAGTATTATAGTAGTTATATTCTTGTACATAGGAGCAGTATTATAGTAGTTATATTCTTGTACATAGGAGGCAGTATTATAGTAGTTATATTCTTGTACATAGGAGCAGTATAAGGCCTCTTTCACATGACAGTATGTCCATTTCAGTGTTTTGCGGTCCGTTTTTCACGGATCCGTCGTTCCGTTTTTTTGCTTCCGTTGTGGTTCCGTTTCCGTTCCGTTGTTCCGTTCCGTTTTTCCGTATGGCAAATACAGTATACAGTAATTTCATATAAAAAATTGGGCTGGGCATAACATTTTCAATAGATGTTTCCGCAAAAAACGGAACGGATACGGAAGACATACGGATGCATTTCCGTATGCATTCCGTTTTTTTGCGGACCCATAGACTTTAATGGAGCCACGGAACGTGATTTGCGGCCAAATATAGGACATGTTCTATCTTTCAACGGAACGGAAAAACGGAAATATGGAAACGGAATGCATACGGAACACATTCTGGTTTTTTTTTGCGGAACCATTAAAATGAATGGTTCCGTATACGGACCGTATACGGACCGCAAAAAACGGCCCGCAAAACGGAAAAAAAAAAACGGTCGTGTGAAAGAGGCCTTAGGCTGGGTTCACACGGGCGTGACGGATTGGCTCAGGATGCGTCCAGTTAAACTCGCACCATTTTGCAAGCAAATTCAGTCAGTTTTGTCTGCAATTGCGTTTAGTTGTTCAGTTTTTTTCCGCGCGGGTGCAATGCGTTTTGATGCGTTTTTCACGCGCGTAATAAAAAACTGAATGTTTACAAACAACATCAATTAGCAACCATCAGTGAAAAAATGCATCGCGGATGCAATGTGTTATTCACGCAGCCCCATTCACTTCTATGGGGCCTGTCCTGCGTTACAAAGGCAGAATATAGAACATGCTGCGATTTTAAAGCACAGAAGTGATGCGTGAAAAAAACCGCTCATGTGCACAGCCCCATTGAAATGAATGGTGCCGGATTCAGTGCGGGTGCAATACGTTCACCTACCGCATTGCACCCGCGCGGAAATCTCGCCTGTGTGAACTCAGCCTTATAGTAGTTATATTTGGGGCATAGGACGTATATTTATTAGGGTGGCGGGTCTCATTGGGTGCTGTCTATGAGGTGCTCCTAGGTGGTGCATGTTACCTGCAGGCTCCTCTGCTGTAAGCTTCTAGGCTTATACTGGGATGAGCTCTCTGGGTGGGATTCTGGGTTTGTTTTCATAGGCTAAATGCCTTCAGAAATTACCAGCTTGTCCTGGAAGCTGAGGAAATGTTTCATTACCAGACACATGTCCTTCAATCTCGACTGGAAACTCTAGGATCAACTTTCAGCTTCAACAGACAGAACAATCTGTGTTCCAAATCCTAGAAATGATCCAGGGGCTGGAGGGACTTGTGGGTTAACCCCTTCACCTCCGTCCATGGCACAATAACAAACTCAATAACTATCATCCTAGTAATGACCTTCAGCAGTTGAGGGGGTAACGCTTACGGACTGAAGGGTGCAGTATAACAGGGTTATCAGGTCGATGAGCTGTGGTGCAGATATAACAAGAACGTGCACAAAGACAGCAGAAGAGGAACAATAATAACAAAATAATAAGTATAATTATTATTGTTATTATTGTTATTATTGGTACAAGAAAAATAATATTATAGAGATGACTTTTTTCTGACACAGGAAGATGTGGAGCTGAGGATGATGGTGATGACGACATGGCGTGGAGATACGGGATGACCTCACAGCAATCTCAGATTTATCTTTTGTTTTAAAGGGCCCTTTACATGGGCTGAGAATCCGCCAGATAATCACTAATGAGCGTTCATAGGAAATTTTTAGCAATTATCTGGCGGTTTAAAGGAGCCGCTGACCCCCTGATGAACGAATGAAATGCTTGTTTGTCAGGTAGTAGGATGGTCTGTGCAGGCGCCTAAATCGTTGGTTGGATCACAGCGTCTAAAGACATTCTGCTGCCGGCAAGCAATGATTCTGTATGGGGGCGAGCGATGGCATTAGTGATGGCTCCTCACCATGCTGTGCGTGTGAATGCAGCCGTCTCCTTCACTGACGAGCCAGCTTCCGTCCCAACAATTTCCTGCGGAATTGTCCCATTTAAGGCCCCTTTCACACTGGCGTGTGCGCATTTGCGGATCCGCAATACACGGGTGGGCATTCCGCATCACGGATGCGTACCCATTCAGTTGAATGGGTCCGAAAATCCGGAGATGCGGAATGGTGCGGAACGGAACCCTACGGAAGCACTACGGAGTGCTTCCGTGGGGTTACGTCCCGTACTTCCATTCTGCAAAAAGATTTTTTTGCAGAACGGCTGGATCGCGGACCCCATTCAAGTGAATGGGTCCGCGATCCTCTGCGGCTGCCCCACGGACTGTGCTTGTGTATTGCGGCCCGCAAACCTCACGACGGGTGATCTGACACCGTAAGGCTGTGTTCACATGGTTGGCTTGTGTCCTCCCACTTGGACGCACCAGTCCAGCGATATCATGCAGCCAGACAGAGAAGTGCTGCGTCTTTGTGTCCAGTTACAACTGATATAATGTATCTCAGAGACAATGTCACATAAATCTATGAGACGTCTTCTGGCTTCAGTTTCTGTACCACACGGAGGTGAACTACAAGGTGCAGCCAGATGTATGGGAACCCAGCATAATGCAGTCATAATACCAGAATACTAATGAGTGCAACTGATGAGCAATCCCAAATAAGCAGGATAAATATCCTACCGTGGAAAATTCTAATAAGGCTACTTTCACACTTGCGGCAGAGGATTCCGGCCGGATCCGTCAAAACGTATGCAAACTGATGGCATTTGTAAGACTGATCAGGATCCTGATCAGTCAGAAAAATGCATTGAAATCATCCGGCAAAACGGATCCGGCATTTTTATTTTTTTACCTTTCCGGTATTTTGAATGCCGGATCCGGCACTAATACATTCCTATAGAAAAAAAATGCCGGATCCGGCGTTCAGGCAAGTCTTCCGTTTTTTGGGCCAGAGATAAAACCGTAGCATGCTGCGGTTTTATCTTTTGCCTCATCAGTCAAAAAGACTGAACTGAAGACGTCCTGATGCATCCTGAGCGGATCGCTCTCCATTCAGAATGCAGGGGATATGCCTGATCAGTTCTTTTCTGATATTGAGCCCTTTTGACGGAACTCTATGCCGAAAAAGAAAAACGCTGGTGTGAAAGTGCCCTAATTGTAGTAAGAATAGTAATGTGGATCAACAATATTAATAATAACTGCACATATATATAGTTACGAGATTTATTATCACTGGATACATTTTACTTCCTTGCTCAGGCTGGGATTCCCAATGATATAATATATATTTTTCCTCACCTCCTGCAGATTATTAGCAGTATTAATGGAGGATAATAATATTATGTGACAAGTATGAGGTGACTGATGGGGTGGACACTGCAGACAGGATCTCTCTTATTCTTACACTATATCTATCTATCTCATATCTATCTCTCTATCTCATATCTATCTATCCATCTATCTATCTATCTATCTCTTATCTATCTATCTCCTATCTATCTATCTATCTATCTATCTATCTATCTATCTCATATCTATCTATCTCCTATCTATCTATCTATCATCTATCTATCTCATATCTCTCTATCTATCTATTATCTATCTATCTATCTATCTCTCTATCTCTCTATCTATCTCCTATCTATCTATCTATCATCTATCTATCTATCTATCTATCTCTTATCTATCTATCTCCTATCTATCTATCTATCTATCTATCTATCTATCTATCTCATATCTATCTATCTCCTATCTATCTATCTATCATCTATCTATCTCATATCTCTCTATCTATCTATTATCTATCTATCTATCTATCTCTCTATCTCTCTATCTCTCTATCTATCTCCTATCTATCTATCTATCATCTATCTATCTATCTATCTATCTATCTATCTCTCTATCTATCTATTATCTATCTATCTATCTATCTATCTATCTGTTATCTATCTATCTATCTATCTATCTATCTCATATCTATCTGTTATAGTGAAAGAGTTAAATGTAAGAACACGTTGTATTTGCAGATTAGCAACATTAAAAAAGGCAAAAAATATTTATGAAAAATGGAAAGAAATGTAGTAAACAGATTTGTAGTTGATCAGTGTGAATGAGCCTTGTGTGTGTGACTATATCTAGAACACCTGCACCTATATATGGATGTTGCGGGGATATAATACCCGGGATGCATCATTAGTGAGTGTACTCTCAGCATCCTGGCTGCAGCGGGTTGTGTCCCTGTGCGCAGCAGCAGACACAGCAGAGGTAAACACATCCCTGGTCAGTGAGCAGCTCTGGGCAGATGAGCAGGGACCACACACAGGGGCCCGCCAGCAGACCACACAGGGGCCCGCCAGCCTCACTGACAGCACTTTGCACGCAAAGCTTGTCTTCCCCCCCCTGAGCTGGAGTCAAGGCTGGGGGGCTGGAGCCAGGGCCATGGGGGCTAGTGTGAGGCATGGGAGGCTGGAGACGGGGCTGTGGGGCTGGGGATGGAGCCAAGGCTGGGGGGCATGAGCCGGGGCAGGGGGGCTAGAGTTGGGGCTGGAGCTCTTACACATTTCCTGCTTTCTCTAGTACTGGGTGCCATTTTCTGCTGCATCAGGACTCCACTACATCTCTCCTGATTTATTTCCTGCACACACGGGTCTGATTAGAGTGCAAGCTCCACTGGTTAACGTGATGACTTCTTCTAAGGACCATTAAATGTAATGTGCAAACAGCTCTGTGATGACTGAGGAATATTGTGCATGAGAAAATTCTCTGCTTACCTCTATAAATGATCCCAGATTGTAGTGATGATAGAGGTGACCTCATGCATGCAGCAGAGCTGTGTGCACTGTATGGCGGCACATGCTGTCCTGCAGCTCTTCTGCCCTAGATGCAATCCTCAACCCTCTACAATGAGTCCTCGTAATGGAGAAACCTCCGTTATTTGCACCAGTTTCTGTGTCAATCAGACCGAGAAATAAACATGAATATCTTAGAACACCATTTTTTTAAAATGTCTAATTATATTCACATTTCTGTGTTGAACCATTTCTTACATATTTGTGGTGGTTAAAGCTCAGTTTTTCTGATACAGAGCTTCAGGTCCCCTGAATAGACATATCAGAAAATATTTATTACCTGCAGCCACCACTAGGGGAAGCCCACGAGTGTAATGCATAGTGTGTTATTATTGAGTTCAATATACAGATCTGTATACAGTACGCTCCTGAGCCCCCTCTAGTGGTGGCTGTATATATCTGTATGCAGTAATCTCCTGAGCTCCCTCTAGTGGTGGCTGTATATATCTGTATGCAGTAATCTCCTGAGCTCCCTCTAGTGGTGGCTGTATATATCTGTATGCAGTAATCTCCTGAGCTCCCTGTAGTGGTGGCTGTATATATCTGTATGCAGTAATCTCCTGAGCTCCCTCTAGTGGTGGCTGTATATATCTGTATACAGTACGCTCCTGAGCTCCCTCTAGTGGTAGCTGTATATATCTGTATGTAGTAATCTCCTGAGCTCCCTCTAGTGGTAGCTGTATATATCTCTATGCAGTAATATCCTGAGCTCCCTCTAGTGGTGGCTGTATATATCTGTATGCAGTAATCTCCTGAGCCCCCTCTAGTGGTGGCTGTATATATCTGTATGCAGTAATCTCCTGAGCTCCCTCTAGTGGTGGCTGTATATATCTGTATACAGTACGCTCCTGAGCTCCCTCTAGTGGTGGCTGTATATATCTGTATGTAGTAATCTCCTGAGCTCCCTCTAGTGGTAGCTGTATATATCTCTATGCAGTAATCTCCTGAGCTCCCTCTAGTGGTGGCTGTATATATCTGTATGCAGTAATCTCCTGAGGTCCCTCTAGTGGTGGCTGTATATATCTGTATGCAGTAATCTCCTGAGCTCCCTCTAGTGGTGGCTGTATATATCTGTATGCAGTAATCTCCTGAGCTCCCTCTAGTGGTGGCTGTATATATCTGTATGTAGTAATCTCCTGAGCTCCCTCTAGTGGTGGCTGTATATATCTGTATGCAGTAATCTCCTGAGCTCCCTCTAGTGGTGGCTGTATATATCTGTATGTAGTAATCTCCTGAGCTCCCTCTAGTGGTGGCTGTATATATCTGTATGTAGTAATCTCCTGAGCTCCCTCTAGTGGTGGCTGTATATATCTGTATGCAGTAATCTCCTGAGCTCCCTCTAGTGGTGGCTGTATATATCTGTATGTAGTAATCTCCTGAGCTCCCTCTAGTGGTGGCTGTATATATCTATATGTAGTAATCTCCTGAGCTCCCTCTAGTGGTGGCTGTATATATCTGTATGTAGTAATCTCCTGAGCTTCATCTAGTGGTGGCTGTATATATCTATACGTAGTAATCTTCTGAGCTCCCTCTAGTGGTGGCTGTGTATATCTGTATGTAGTATTCTCCTGAGCTCCCTCTAGTGGTGGCTGTATATATCTGTATGCAGTAATCTCCTGAGCTCCCTCTAGTGGTGGCTGTATATATCTGTATGTAGTAATCTCCTGAGCTTCATCTAGTGGTGGCTGTATATATCTATACGTAGTAATCTTCTGAGCTCCCTCTAGTGGTGGCTGTGTATATCTGTATGTAGTATTCTCCTGAGCTCCCTCTAGTGGTGGCTGTATATATCTGTATGCAGTAATCTCCTGAGCTCCCTCTAGTGGTGGCTGTATATATCTGTATGTAGTAATCTCCTGAGCTTCATCTAGTGGTGGCTGTATATATCTATACGTAGTAATCTCCTGAGCTCCCTCTAGTGGTGGCTGTATATATCTGTATGTAGTAATCTCCTGAGCTCCTTCTAGTGGTGGCTGTATATATCTGTAGGCAGTAATCTCCTGAGCTCCCTCTAGTGGTGGCTGTATATATCTCTATTCAGTAATCTCCTGAGCTCTCTCTAGTGGTGGCTGTATATATCTGTATGCAGTAATCTCCTGAGCTCCCTCTAGTGGTGGCTGTATATATCTGTATGCAGTAATCTCCTGAGCTCCCTCTAGTGGTGGCTGTATATATCTGTATGTAGTAATCTCCTGAGCTCCCTCTAGTGGTGGCTGTATATATCTGTATGTAGTAATCTCCTGAGCTCCCTCTAGTGGTGGCTGTATATATCTGTATGTAGTAATCTCCTGAGCTCCCTCTAGTGGTGGCTGTATACATCTGTATGTAGTAATCTCCTGAGCTTCCTCTAGTGGTGGCTGTATATATCTGTATGTAGTAATCTCCCGAGCTCCCTCTAGTGGTGGCTGTATATATCTGTATGCAGTAATCTCCTGAGCTCCCTCTAGTGGTGGCTGTATATATCTGTATGTAGTAATCTCCTGAGCTCCCTCTAGTGGTGGCTGTATATATCTATATGTAGTAATCTCCTGAGCTCCCTCTAGTGGTGGCTGTATATATCTGTATGTAGTAATCTCCTGAGCTTTATCTAGTGGTGGCTGTATATATCTATACGTAGTAATCTTCTGAGCTCCCTCTAGTGGTGGCTGTGTATATCTGTATGTAGTATTCTCCTGAGCTCCCTCTAGTGGTGGCTGTATATATCTGTATGCAGTAATCTCCTGAGCTCCCTCTAGTGGTGGCTGTATATATCTGTATGTAGTAATCTCCTGAGCTTCATCTAGTGGTGGCTGTATATATCTATACGTAGTAATCTTCTGAGCTCCCTCTAGTGGTGGCTGTGTATATCTGTATGTAGTATTCTCCTGAGCTCCCTCTAGTGGTGGCTGTATATATCTGTATGCAGTAATCTCCTGAGCTCCCTCTAGTGGTGGCTGTATATATCTGTATGTAGTAATCTCCTGAGCTTCATCTAGTGGTGGCAGTATATATCTATACGTAGTAATCTCCTGAGCTCCCTCTAGTGGTGGCTGTATATATCTGTATGTAGTAATCTCCTGAGCTCCTTCTAGTGGTGGCTGTATATATCTGTAGGCAGTAATCTCCTGAGCTCCCTCTAGTGGTGGCTGTATATATCTCTATTCAGTAATCTCCTGAGCTCTCTCTAGTGGTGGCTGTATATATCTGTATGCAGTAATCTCCTGAGCTCCCTCTAATGGTGGCTGTATATATCTGTATGTAGTAATCTCCTGAGCTCCCTCTAGTGGTGGCTGTATATATCTGTATGTAGTAATCTCCTGAGCTCCCTCTAGTGGTGGCTGTATATATCTGTATGTAGTAATCTCCTGAGCTCCCTCTAGTGGTGGCTGTATATATCTGTATGTAGTAATCTCCTGAGCTCCCTCTAGTGGTGGCTGTATATATCTGTATGTAGTAATCTCCTGAGCTCCCTCTAGTGGTGGCTGTATATATCTGTATGTAGTAATCTCCTGAGCTCCCTCTAGTGGTGGCTGTATATATCTGTATGCAGTAATCTCCTGAGCTCCCTCTAGTGGTGGCTGTATATATCTGTATGTAGTAATCTCCTGAGCTCCCTCTAGTGGTGGCTGTATATATCTATATGTAGTAATCTCCTGATTTCTATTCATGTGAATAGAAGGGATCAAAATATCCTAGGTGTTAGCCCCCTAAGGGGGTTTTAGTTATTAAATTTAAAGTAAAAAAAAGTAAAATAAAAAAACAATATAACATTTTTAAATAATCCCCTTTCCCAATTTTACATATAAAAATATATAAACAATAAAAAAACATATTAGGTATCACCGCATCCAAAAATGTCTGAACTAGTAAAATAAAAATTCCTGTGCAGTGAAAGCTGTAATGAAAAAGAAGAAGAAAAACACGGGATTTGCAATTTTTTTGTCATCTTGTCCCCCCAAAAAAATAACAGTGATCAAAAAGTTGTACATACCGCAAAAATGGTACCAGTAAAAACTACAGTTGCAGTTGCAAAAAACAAGCCATCATTCAGCTCTGAAATATTAAAAAGTTATGGTTGTCATAAAATGCCGATGCAAATAAAATTTAGATTTTTTTCAAAGGTCTTTATTTTTTTTTAAGTAATTAAACTATACACTTTTGTATCGCTGTAATTCTATTGAGCTGCAGAATAAGAACATTTTTAGTGCACAGTGAATGCCATGATGTAAATAAAAACAAAAACAGAAGTTTTTTCAGTTTTACCCCACAAAGAATTTTCTTCCTGTTTTCCAATAAAAGACATGGTAAATTAAATTATGTCGATAAAACTTGTCCCGCCAAAAATAAGCCCTGAATAGAAAAAAAAAAATTGTTATTGGATAGTAGGGAGGAAAAAAAAAAAAACTCAAAAATAAAAAAAGGCCTGGTCTTAATTATTTAATATAAATAATAATAATAATGATATAATAATCTAGTATTGGCCAGAGCATAGTGGCATCTCATTGCCCTATTCGGAACACTTTCTTGCCCTCGGCATGTGCAGGCGAGGGTTCCGGATCTTTCCTTCTTCTGCTACGTCTTTGATCCTTTGATGATGGGGAGTGTTTGTCTTGTGTGGATAGTTATTTGTGCAGTGTGGCTACATAGACAGAAGGTCCCAGTGGGGCCCCGAAGTTGGAGGGGGACACCAGAGGCTCCCATACATTCATTTCTTGGTTTGAGGTGTCCTTACCATGTTCCATGTGATCGTCACATACAAGAGCAGACAATGGTCCCATGTAACAAGCACCACAGTTATAATGCACTTGAAAAGGTTACAATGTAACAAATGAGAACACAAAGAGGGAGATTTATCAAAACTGGTGTAAAGGAAAACTGACTTGGTTGCTCTTAGAAACAAATCAGATTCCACCTTTCATTTTTCAGAGTAAAAATAATCAATCTTGTTGCTAAGGGCAACTAAGTCAGTTATTGTTAGCACCAGTTTTGATAAATCACCCATTTCGTATCTAATTTATCTAACTAGAGTGTTATGGGCCCCAATGCAAACTATAGATCCCCCCCTTCACCATTTTTACAAAGAGGCGGCAGATTATCTTTACACTAAGCGCTCTTTCACATGAGCGGATGCGCTGCAGGTAATCCGCTGCGTGAAAGAGAGCCAAGCCCCGCTCCGGACCTCAGTAACACGATTGATAATGCTCCATGATCTTTTAACTACAAAATCACTGTGAGATAAAGTTGTCACTGTGATTTTGTAATAAAAAGGTCACAGAGAGGTGCGGAGCGTTATCAGTCATTATCATCCGTGTCTCTGAGGTCCGGAGCGGGGCTTGGCTCGCTTTCACGCAGCGGATTACCCGCACGGCGTCTGCTCATGTGAAAGAGCCCTAAGTCCAATGCATGGTTACACTCACCCAGTCCTAATAAAATCTGGTCCTACCTCATTCAGGGTGTCGCTGGCGTCGGCGTGATGTCCACTGGATCCAGAACAAGGTCCCTGTGGTGAGAAAAAAAGAATATTCACATAAGGAAGGGATGGTGACTGCCCCTGTGAAATCACCAGCAGGGGGCATACATATGCAAATTACCCTGAGATGAGTCCTGTCCCTGACTCATCTCACGTACAGGACTCATCTCAGGTTAATTTGCATATGTATCAAATCGGTTTTTTTTACACAATAAAAGCACACATAGCTGGGGACTGGGTATTGCGGATGTGCTAGCGGCCAACTAGCAACCCATGTCCTCAGCTCTATACACAAAATCCTGGTGACAGGTTCCCTTTAAGCCCACCTTGTGGTCCCTTCAAAATAGTTATGTCCTCCTTGTGGCCCCTCACAGCAGTTATGCCCAGATATGTGCCCCCTCACAGTAGTTATACCAGATATGTGCCCCTCACAGTAGTTATGCCCAGATATGTGCCCCCTCACAGTAGTTATGCCCAGATATGTGCCCCCTCACAGTAGTTATGCCAGATATGTGCCCACCGGTTATGCACAGATATGTGCCCCCTCACAGTAGTTATGCCAGATATGTGCCCACCGGTTATGCACAGATATGTGCCCCCTCACAGTAGTTATAGCCAGATATGTGCCCCCTCACAGTAGTAATGGTCAGATATGTGCCCCCTCACAGTAGTAATGGTCAGATATGTGCCCCCTCACAGTAGTTATACCCCAGATATGTGCCCCTCACAGTAGTTATACCCCAGATATGTGCCCCCTCACAGTGGTTATACCAGATATGTGCCCCCTTACAGCAGTTATGCACAGATATGTGCCCCCTCACACTAGTTATGCCAGATAAGTGCCCCTCACAGTGGTTATGCCATATATGTGCCCCTCACAGTAGTTATGCCATATATGTGCCCCTCACAGTAGTTATGCCATATATGTGCCCCTTCGCAGTAGTTATACCAGATATGTGCCCCTCACAGTAGTTATGCCATATATGTGCCCCTTCGCAGTAGTTATACCAGATATGTGCCCCCTCATAGTAGTTATAGCCAGATATGTGCCCCCTCACAGTAGTTATGCCAGATATGTGCCCCTCACAGTAGTTATGCCAGATATGTGCCCCCTCATAGTAGTTATAGCCAGATATGTGCCCCCTCACAGTAGTTATGCCAGATATGTGCCCCTCACAGTAGTTATGCCAGATATGTGCCCCCTCACAGTAGTTATACCAGATATGTGCCGCCTCACAGTGGTTATGCCAGATAAGGCCGCCCCCTCAGTAAAGATGCCCACTTTTGTGCCCCCTCTCTCTAGTTGTTGCCCCCTTTGCCTGTAGTTTGCAGCTTTATGGGGGAAAAAGAAAAAAAATAGATACTTACCCTCATCCCTGATGACTACTAACTCCATGGTTACTAGAGTTGCATTATACCTGAGGTTAGTAGAGTTGCATTATATCTGAGGACAGTAGAGCTGCATTATACATGAGGACAGCAGAGTCGTATTTTACCTAAAGTCGGTAGAGTTGCGTCATACCTGGGGTCAGTAGAGTCACTTTATTCCATGGTCAGTAGAGTCGCATTATACCTGAGGTCAGTAGAGTCGCATTATACCTGGGGTCAGTAGAGTCGCATTATACCTGGGATCAGTAGATTCGCATTATATCTGAGGTCAGTAGAGCCGCGTTATACCTGAGGTCAGTAGAGCCGCATTATATCTGAGGTCAGTAGAGTCGCATTATATCTGAGGTCAGTAGAGTCGCATTATACCTGAGGTCAGTAGAGTCGCATTATACCTGAGGTCAGTAGAGCCGCATTATATCTGAGGTCAGTAGAGTCATATTATACCTGAGGTCAGTAGAGCCGCATTATATCTGAGGTCAGTAGAGTCGCATTATATCTGAGGTCAGTAGAATCGCATTATATCTGAGGTCAGTAGAGTCACAATATATCTGAGGTCAGTAGAGCTGCATTATACCTGAGGTCAGTAGAGTCACATTATACCTGGGGACAGTAGAGTCGCATTATACCTGAGGTCAATAGAGTCGCATTATATCTGAGGTCAATAGAGTCGCATTATATCTGAGGTCAGTAGAGTCACATTATACCTGGGGTCAGTAGAGTCGCATTATACCTGGGGTCAGTAGAGTCGCATTATACCTGGGATCAGTAGAGTCGCATTATATCTGAGGTCAGTAGAGCCGCGTTATACCTGAGGTCAGTAGAGCCGCATTATATCTGAGGTCAGTAGAGTCGCATTATATCTGAGGTCAGTAGAGTCATATTATACCTGAGGTCAGTAGAGCCGCATTATATCTGAGGTCAGTAGAGTCGCATTATACCTGGGATCAGTAGAGCCGCATTATACCTGGGATCAGTAGAGCCGCATTATACCTGAGGTCAGTAGAGTCGCATTATATCTGAGGTCAGTAGAATCGCATTATATCTGAGGTCAGTAGAGTCACAATATATCTGAGGTCAGTAGAGCTGCATTATATCTGAGGTCAGTAGAGTCGCATTATATCTGAGGTCAGTAGAGTCGCATTATATCTGAGGTCAGTAGAGTCGCATTATATCTGAGGTCAGTAGAGTCGCATTATATCTGAGGTCAGTAGAGTCGCATTATATCTGAGGTCAGTAGAGTCGCATTATATCTGAGGTCAGTAGAGCTGCATTATACCTGAGGTAAGTAGAGTCGCATTATACCGGAGGTCAGTAGAGTCGCATTATACCGGAGGTCAGTAGAGTCGCATTATACCTGAGGTCAGTAGAGTTGCATTATACCTGAGGTCAGTAGAGTCGCATTATACCTGAGGTCAGTAGAGTCGCATTATACCTGAGGTCAGTAGAGTCGCATTATACCTGAGGTCAGTAGAGTCGCATTATACCTGAGGTCAGTAGAGTCGCATCATACCTGAGGTCAGTAGAGCCGCATTATACCTGAGGTCAGTAGAGCCGCATTATACCTGAGGTCAGTAGAGCCGCATTATACCTGAGGTCAGTAGAGCCGCATTATACCTGAGGTCAGTAGAGCCGCATTATACCTGAGGTCAGTAGAGCCGCATTATACCTGAGGTCAGTAGAGTCGCATTATACCTGAGGTCAGTAGAGTCGCATTATACCGGAGGTCAGTAGAGTCGCATTATACCTGAGGTCAGTAGAGTCGCATTATACCTGAGGTCAGTAGAGCCGCATTATACCTGAGGTCAGTAGAGCCGCATTATACCTGAGGTCAGTAGAGCCGCATTATACCTGAGGTCAGTAGAGCCGCATTATACCTGAGGTCAGTAGAGTCGCATTATACCTGAGGTCAGTAGAGTCGCATTGTATCTGAGGTCAGTAGAGTCGCATTATACCTGAGGACAGTAGAGTCGCATTATATCTGAGGTCAGTAGAGCCGCATTATATCTGAGGTCAGTAGAGTCGCATTATATCTGAGGTCAGTAGAGCTGCATTATACCTGAGGTAAGTAGAGTCGCATTATACCGGAGGTCAGTAGAGTCGCATTATACCGGAGGTCAGTAGAGTCGCATTATACCTGAGGTCAGTAGAGTTGCATTATACCTGAGGTCAGTAGAGTCGCATTATACCTGAGGTCAGTAGAGTCGCATTATACCTGAGGTCAGTAGAGCCGCATTATACCTGAGGTCAGTAGAGCCGCATTATACCTGAGGTCAGTAGAGCCGCATTATACCTGAGGTCAGTAGAGCCGCATTATACCTGAGGTCAGTAGAGTCGCATTATATCTGAGGTCAGTAGAGTCGCATTATATCTGAGGTCAGTAGAGTCGCATTATACCTGAGGTCAGTAGAGTCGCATTATACCTGAGGTCAGTAGAGTCGCATTATACCTGAGGTCAGTAGAGTCGCATTATACCTGAGGTCAGTAGAGCCGCATTATACCTGAGGTCAGTAGAGCCGCATTATACCTGAGGTCAGTAGAGCCGCATTATACCTGAGGTCAGTAGAGCCGCATTATACCTGAGGTCAGTAGAGTCGCATTATATCTGAGGTCAGTAGAGTCGCATTATATCTGAGGTCAGTAGAGTCGCATTATACCTGAGGACAGTAGAGTCGCATTATACCTGAGGTCAGTAGAGTCGCATTATATCTGAGGTCAGTAGAGTCGCATTATACCGGAGGTCAGTAGAGTCGCATTATACCGGAGGTCAGTAGAGTCGCATTATACCTGAGGTCAGTAGAGTCGCATTATACCTGAGGTCAGTAGAGTCGCATTATACCTGAGGTCAGTAGAGTCGCATTATACCTGAGGTCAGTAGAGTCGCATTATACCTGAGGTCAGTAGAGTCGCATCATACCTGAGGTCAGTAGAGTCGCATCATACCTGAGGTCAGTAGAGCCGCATCATACCTGAGGTCAGTAGAGCCGCATCATACCTGAGGTCAGTAGAGCCGCATCATACCTGAGGTCAGTAGAGCCGCATTATACCTGAGGTCAGTAGAGTTGCATTATATCTGAGGTCAGTAGAGCCGCATTATACCTGAGGTCAGTAGAGCCGCATTATACCTGAGGTCAGTAGAGTCGCATTATACCGGAGGTCAGTAGAGTCGCATTATACCGGAGGTCAGTAGAGTCGCATTATACCTGAGGTCAGTAGAGTCGCATTATACCTGAGGTCAGTAGAGCCGCATTATACCTGAGGTCAGTAGAGTCGCATTATACCTGAGGTCAGTAGAGCCGCATTATACCTGAGGTCAGTAGAGCCGCATTATACCTGAGGTCAGTAGAGCCGCATTATACCTGAGGTCAGTAGAGCCGCATTATACCTGAGGTCAGTAGAGCCGCATTATACCTGAGGTCAGTAGAGTCGCATTATACCTGAGGTCAGTAGAGTCGCATTATATCTGATGTCAGTAGAGTCGCATTATACCTGAGGACAGTAGAGTCGCATTATATCTGAGGTCAGTAGAGTCGCATTATACCTGAGGTCAGTAGAGTCGCATTATACCTGAGGACAGTAGAGTCGCATTATACCTGAGGTCAGTAGAGTCGCATTATACCTGAGGTCAGTAGAGTCGCATTATACCTGAGGACAGTAGAGCCGCATTATACCTGAGGTCAGTAGAGTCGCATTATATCTGAGGACAGTAGAGTCGCATTATACCTGAGGATCGTAGAGTCGCATTATATCTGAGGTCAGTAGAGTCGCATTATATCTGAGGTCAGTAGAGTCGCATTATACCTGAGGTCAGTAGAGTCGCATTATACCTGAGGTCAGTAGAGTCGCATTATACCTGAGGTCAGTAGAGTCGCGTTATACCTGAGGTCAGTAGAGTCGCATTATACCTGAGGTCAGTAGAGCCGCGTTATACCTGAGGTCAGTAGAGTCGCGTTATACCTGAGGTCAGTAGAGTCGCATTATACCTGAGGTCAGTAGAGTCACATTATACCTGGGGTCAGTAGAGTCGCATTATACCTGAGGTCAGTAGAGTCGCATTATACCTGAGGTCAGTAGAGCCGCATTATACCTGAGGTCAGTAGAGCCGCATTATACCTGAGGTCAGTAGAGTCGCATTATACCTGAGGTCAGTAGAGTCACATTATACCTGGGGTCAGTAGAGTCACATTATACCTGGGGTCAGTAGAGTCGCATTATACCTGAGGTCAGTAGAGTCGCATTATACCTGAGGTCAGTAGAGCCGCATTATACCTGAGGTCAGTAGAGTCGCATTATATCTGAGGACAGTAGAGTCGCATTATACCTGAGGTCAGTAGAGCCGCATTATACCTGAGGTCAGTAGAGTCGCATTATATCTGAGGACAGTAGAGTCGCATTATACCTGAGGTCAGTAGAGTCGCATTATACCTGAGGATCGTAGAGTCGCATTATACCTGGGGTCAGTAGAGTCGCATTATACCTGAGGTCAGTAGAGTCGCGTTATACCTGAGGTCAGTAGAGTCGCGTTATACCTGAGGACAGTAGAGTCGCATTATACCTGAGGTCAGTAGAGTCGCATTATACCTGAGGTCAGTAGAGTCGCATTATACCTGAGGTCAGTAGAGTCGCATTATACCTGAGGTCAGTAGAGTTCCATTATACCTGAGGTCAGTAGAGTCGCATTATACCGGAGGTCTGTAGAGCCGCATTATACCTGAGGTCAGTAGAGTCGCATTATACCGGAGGTCAGTAGAGTCGCGTTATATCTGAGGTCAGTAGAGTCGCATTATACCTGAGGTCAGTAGAGTCGCATTATACCTGAGGTCAGTAGAGCCGCATTATATCTGAGGTCAGTAGAGTCGCATTATATCTGAGGTCAGTAGAGTCGCATTACATCTCAGATTTCTCAGGGCTGCAGAACTATTTTCTGTCTGATTTTCAATGTCTTGAGCAGATGGAATATGTTGAGCCTATGGGCTCCATGTATCCCATGCAGACACAACAGACATGACCAGTGGAACCACATGCACCAGCCATCCTCCATGTGGTTACATAATGCAGGAGGACCCCTTGTGTTTCGGGCATGTGGTATTCCCTCTTTGCAGCCAATGGGTGTGAATACTTTTCAGCAGGGCTGCAGAACACAGTCTCTATAGGAAGACGCAGATTGGGAGGATTAGTGGTCATTTAAGATGATGGGAGTTTTCAGTGCAATTTCACAGCACGTCAGGTAGATTTTCCCTAATGTCCCTGCATAGTTATATATATTCCAGATTGCTTCCTGGTCGGCCTCATCCAGGGAGGTAGACAAGCCTGTAAAGTGAGACTGACAGGCAGCCGGCAATGTTTGCTGAGTCTTCTCTGTGACCCAGGGCAGGGAGAGGAGTGAGCCTTCAATCACAATTAGCAGGCCAGACTGCAGGGCAATTAGCAGAAAGCTTCCTCTGACATGTGCAGGTCAACAGCTAACACAGCACAGGGGCCAGCAGTCAGAAGTGATAGGTGCCTGCAACCAGCCCTGATGGATTGCTCAGCTTACAGGTAATACATCATGTTATACTGGGAGGACTGGGGGTGATGGTTCTCAAACATATGATAGGAGAAGATTAATGTCACTTCTGATTTCATTGGATGATTAAGTCAATTCATAACGTTATAATGAGATAATAAATCACGACCACAAAGGTACTAAAGTTTTCCAGAGCTGCACTCACTATTCTGCTGGTGCAGTCACTGTGTACACACATTACTTATCCTGTACTGATCCTGAGTTACAGCCTGTATTATACTCCAGAGCTGCACTCACTATTCTGCTGGTGCAGTCACTGTGTACATACATTACTTATCCTGTACTTATCCTGAGTTACATCCTGTATTATACTCCAGAGCTGCACTCACTATTCTGCTGGTGCAGTCACTGTGTACATACATTACTTATCCTGTACTGATCCTGAGTTACATCCTGTATTATACTCCAGAGCTGCACTCACTATTCTGCTGGTGCAGTCACTGTGCACATACATTACTTATCCTGTACTGATCCCGAGTTACATCCTGTATTATACTCCAGAGCTGCACTCACTATTCTGCTGGTGCAGTCACTGTGTACACACATTACTTATCCTGTACTGATCCTGAGTTACATCCTGTATTATACTCCAGAGCTGCACTCACTATTCTGCTGGTGCAGTCACTGTGTACACACATTACTTATCCTGTACTGATCCTGAGTTACATCCTGTATTATACTCCAGAGCTGCACTCACTATTCTGCTGGTGCAGTCACTGTGTACATACATTACTTATCCTGTACTGACCCTGAGTTACATCCTGTATTATACTCCAGAGCTGCACTCACTATTCTGCTGGTGCAGTCACTGTGTACATACATTACATATCCTGTACTGACCCTGAGTTACATCCTGCATTATACTCCAGAGCTGCACTCACTATTCTGCTGGTGCAGTCACTGTGTACATACATTACATATCCTGTACTGACCCTGAGTTACATCCTGCATTATACTCCAGAGCTGCACTCACTATTCTGCTGGTGCAGTCACTGTGTACATACATTACTTATCCTGTACTGATCCTGAGTTACATCCTGTATTATACTCCAGAGCTGCACTCACTATTCTGCTGGTGCAGTCACTGTGTACATACATTACTTATCCTGTACTGATCCTGAGTTACATCCTGTATTATACTCCAGAGCTGCACTCACTATTCTGCTGGTGCAGTCACTGTCTACATACATTACTTATCCTGTACTGATCCTGAGTTACATCCTGTATTATTCTCCAGAGCTGCACTCACTATTCTGCTGGTGCAGTCACTGTGTACATACATTACTCATCCTGTACTGATCCTGAGTTACATCCTGTGTTATACCCCAGAGCTGCACTCACTATTCCGCTGGTGCAGTCACTGTGTACATACATTACTTATCCTGTATTATTCTCCAGAGCTGCACTCACTATTCTATAGGTCTCAGTGGTGAAATCTCCAAGCATTCTCTACTTGTTCAGTATCTGCAATGATTGTCCTGTAGGTTCTGATGGTTTCTGCTGAGATGTCTCCAGCCTTTGGGCTTCTTCTCCTCCCCATGTAATGACCTCACTTTGCTTCGTCTGAAGCAGAGAAACTAATGAAGATTTAATGAGCAGGAAGTTTCCTTAATCTTTAGTTGGGACTCCTCACTGGATTTCTCGCGGGTTCCTTGGGGCGCGGTATTTTTCCCTCTGTTCTTAGTGAAGGTCTGGAACAATATTCTGTGACCTCCGGTAGAAAAGGTTGAGGGATCTAATACGGGTTCAGGCGGAAAAAAAAGGCACCGGCTCTTTGGCTGGCAAGGAAATGGCTCCTAAAAGGACTACAATGAGCCAGGAAAGTGGCCGCGGCGCGTGAGTCACAGCTTTTCATTCTTGGCATTTAAGCGGCTGAAAAATGACTGTAACTTCCTTCTCGGGGACCTGAAGAGGCGAAGCTCTTAAGAATTGTGTGTTCCAAGCTCAGAGGCTGGAGATTGGCGAGATGTCTGCAAACTGCTCGGGCGCATAGCGAGGGAGGCCGAACGTTCCCCCCGATCTGTGTGGAGAGCGGCGGATTTCCCCTCTTGGTCTCTGACCTGTCGCCTTCTTCCTCCATTGTCCTGTTTTTCCCTAAAAATCTAAAACCAAAGTGGAAAACGAAGTGAGATGGAAATAATAAGTGATGTGTACGGCTCCTTAAAGGAATGGAACGTGTCCGCCGGGACGAGGCCGCATGATCTGAGCCACAAGTATGGATTTCCTAGAGCCTGACCTCCCAAAACGCCCCAGCAGCAGGGCAGACGTCCCACCCCAGGGAGCAGCTGCTGGAATTCAGCTTTGGAAAACTGAAGGAGTAGTGGACATGTGGCAGCCAATCCACAAACTGTGATACACTATAGGGGGCGGAGCATGACACAAGACAAAGAGAGAATCCCTGTGTCATGCTCCGCCCCTCTCCACTAGGCATAACACAAAGGGGCAGATTAACTGAGCAAATGCACCCAATTTCTGGCAACACTTGCACCAGAAGCCTGCAGGGCATGCCTGGCACCAGACTGGTTACATTGTAGACACCCTTTACATCTCATCCGATACTGTAGCTATGTAGCGGCCAAAAATGCAAAAAGTTTTCCAGTGCTAATTTTTACTGGTTGCTCTGATTTACTTTCACGTTGCCCTGGTTTTTACAGCGATATCTGAACCGTATAGCGAATGTAGGCTCAGACATAGCGCAGAACATCGCAACCACCAAGATACATCAGATGATTGGAGTTGTACTCTTTCTACCTCTCTACTTCCTCTGCAGCAGATACATCAGATGATTGGAGTTGTACTCTTTCTACCTCTCTACTTCCTCTGCAGCAGATACATCAGATGATTGGAGTTGTACTCTTTCTACCTCTCTACTTCCTCTGCAGCAGATACATCAGATGATTGGAGTTGTACTCTTTCTATCTCTCTACTTCCTCTGCAGCAGATACATCAGGTGATTGGAGTTGTACTCTTTCTACCTCTCTACTTCCTCTGCAGGAGATACATCAGGTGATTGGAGTTGTACTCTTTCTACCTCTCTACTTCCTCTGCAGGAGATACATTATTATTATTATTATTATTATTTATTATTTAAGCGCCATTCATTCCATAGCGCTGTACATATGATATGATAAGGGGTGCACATACATAATACAGACAATTGCACTAATCATAAACAAAATGAGTTACAAACTGGTACAGAAGGAGAGATGATTGGAGTTGTACTCTTTCTATCTCTCTACTTCCTGTGTAGCAGATACATCAGATGATTGGAGTTGTACTCTTTCTATCTCTCTACTTCCTCTGTAGCAGATACATCAGATGATTGGAGTTGTACTCTTTCTTTCTACTTCCTCTGCAGCAGATATTGTTTTCCTTTAGTCTTCGTTCTACAGATGTGTAGAGGCTCCTCTTCTAATAAATGAACCATCACTTTGGAGGCAGTGAAACTCAGGACAGAACTTTCCTCTGCCGCCGACATTCCAGAGGTGAGACAAGATTAATGAATGAGGGATAATAGAAATGTAACACAAAATCTGATTTCCTCTGATGCTGAGAGGAGCAGTGCAATACAAACAGCTTATACATGCACTTGTAAGAACAAAAGAGAGGAGAATAGAAGGAAGGAAAAGGAAGGAATGGAGGAAGCAAAGGAGGGAGAGATGGAGCAAAGGAAGGACAAAAATAAGGAGAGAAAAAGGAAGAAGGGATAAAGGAAAATAGGAAAGAAAGAGAAGGAAGGAAGCAAAAAAGGAAGCAAGGCAAGAAAGAAATAAGAAAGGGAAAATGGAAAGTCCAAAAATAAGGAAAAAGAGGGAATAAAAGGAAGGAAGGAATGATAAATGGGAGGGAGAGATGGAGGGAAGGAACAAAGGAAAGGAAAATATAAGTCAAAAGGAAGACTAGACAAAAAATAGTAGTCAAGGAAGGAAAGAAGAGGAAAATGGAAAAGTACAGATAAAATGAAAGGTAGGAAAGAAAAATGGAGGGAGGAAAAAGTAGGATGGAAGTAATGGAAACAATAGGAAGTCAAGAATGAAGGAAAGGATAATGGCATTGATTGGAGGAGAAATGGGGGAAAGGAATGGGAAAAAATGAAAACAGAAGGAAGAAAGAAAAGATGAGAAAAGGAGGAGAGAATGGAAAGTAGCAAAGACAGGAAAGAAGGGAAAATGGGAAGTACATAGAAAAGGAAGGAAAATAAGGAAACAGAAAAAGGGCAAGAATAAAGTAAGGGAGGGAAGGAAACAAGGAGGAAGAAAAAGAGGGGGAAAGTAAGGAAAAAGAGGGAAGAGAAATAAGGATGCAGGAAAAAGGAAAGGGGGGAAAGAAGGAGTACAGGAAGTAAGCGAGGAATTGAGAGGAAGGCCTGCAGTTCATTCCCCTGTATTATCGGGTGGCTGCACCGACTCCTCGGTTACATCATTAGTTACATTGTTATTCATCTTCAGATCTCATCAGTTAAATCTCCACATTCCGGACATATGACGCGGATCCCCCATCAAACTACAGGGGCTCATCATTAAGAAAATTATCCAAAATAATACAATTAATCTTGACCTGTATTCGGAAGAAACAATACAAGTCCGGCATCAAGTCCGGCATACTGGAGGGGTCATTCAGGGGAAGCTCCTGAATATAAGGGGCAGCACATAGTTTACTCCAGTCACATCCAGAGCTGCATTCACCCTTCCACTGTGGATAGAGGGCCTGTATGAGATCCTAATCTGCCGCAGTGCATTGTGGGAGTTGTAGTGCTTGCACCAGACACTGTACATTAGCTTAATGAGCTGATTCTCCTGGATTCAGTGCAGGTTGTGTCGGATTTGACACCTCATCGCCCTGGATCTCCGGCAGATCCATTGATTTGTGCAACATTTTGAAGAAGTAGCAATACCTGTGATATACGCCGTGTCACTGGTTACCCCAAAACATAACGCAATTGTTTAACAAGTCTCAAAGAATTCTTATTTGTGTGAGGAGCCTCCGTGAATTGATGGATCTGCTATAGTTGCGCTCTTATTATTTCTTATAATTCATGTTTATGAAGTGTGATTGACAGCTGAGTATTCCCAAGAGGTTCTGCAGTGCTGACCCCTGCAGCAGATGAGGGGGCAGCCTAAATCATTACATTCAATTCAGTTCAGAGGAAGAAGCAATGGCCCCTGGACTCAACAAATGTCCAGTGTAAGGAGAGGACAGGGGCCCCCTATGACTAATGTCCATGGGGGATGAAACCTGAACTGCTGCTATCATCTGCAAGCATCTCTCTAGGAAACCCCGGACTGGGGACGGATTCTCAGAAACAAATCAACTTCCTACACAGCTTATATCAGTGCTGGAGCATTATAAGAGGAGCGGCTGATATCAGTCACATGTGATGTAATGTCTCTGGAGGTTATATCAGCGCTGGAGCGTTATAAGAGGAGCGGCTGATATCAGTCACATGTGATGTAATGTCTCTGGAGGTTATATCAGTGCTGGAGCGTTATAAGGGGAGCGGCTGATATCAGTCACATATGATGTAATGTCTCTGGAGGTTATATCAGCGCTGGAGCGTTATAAGAGGAGCGGCTGATATCAGTCACATGTGATGTAATGTCTCAGGAGGTTATATCAGTACTGGAGCGTTATAAGAGGAGCGGCTGATATCAGTCACATGTGATGTAATGTCTCTGGAGGTTATATCAGCGCTGGAGCGTTATAAGAGGAGCGGCTGATATCAGTCACATATGATGTAATGTCTCTGGAGGTTATATCAGCGCTGGAGCGTTATAAGAGGAGCGGCTGATATCAGTCACATATGATGTAATGTCTGGAGGTTATATCAGCGCAGGAGCGTTATAAGAGGAGTGGCTGATATCAGTCACATGTGATATAATGTCTCTGGAGGTTATATCAGCGCTGGAGCGTTATAAGAGGAGCGGCTGATATCAGTCACATATGATGTAATGTCTCTGGAGGTTATATCAGTGCTGGAGCATTATAAGAGGAGCGGCTGATATCAGTCACATGTGATGTAATGTCTCTGGAGGTTATATCAGCACTGGAGCGTTATAAGAGGAGCGGCTGATATCAGTCACATGTGATGTAATGTCTCAGGAGCTTATATCAGTGCTGGAGCGTTATAAGAGGAGCGGCTGATATCAGTCACATGTGATGTAATGTCTCTGGAGGTTATATCAGCGCTGGAGCGTTATAAGAGGAGCGGCTGATATCAGTCACATATGATGTAATGTCTGGAGGTTATATCAGTACTGGAGCGTTATAAGAGGAGCGGCTGATATCAGTCACATGTGATGTAATGTCTGGAGGTTATTTCAGCGCTGGAGCGTTATAAGAGGAGTGGCTGATATCAGTCACATAGGATGTAATGTCTCCGGAGGTTATATCAGCGCTGGAGCGTTATAAGAGGAGCGGCTGATATCAGTCACATATGATGTAATGTCTCTGGAGGTTATATCAGTGCTGGAGCGTTATAAGAGGAGCGGCTGATATCAGTCACATGTGATGTAATGTCTCTGGAGGTTATATCAGCGCTGGAGCGTTATAAGAGGAGCGGCTGATATCAGTCACATGTGATGTAATGTCTCTGGAGGTTATATCAGCGCTGGAGCGTTATAAGAGGAGCGGCTGATATCAGTCACATATGATGTAATGTCAGGAGCTTATATCAGTGCTGGAGCGTTATAAGAGGAGCGGCTGATATCATTCACATGTGATGTAATGTCTGGAGGTTATATCAGCGCTGGAGCGTTATAAGAGGAGCGGCTGATATCAGTCACATATGATGTAATGTCTCTGGAGGTTATATCAGCGCTGGAGCGTTATAAGAGGAGCGGCTGATATCAGTCACATGTGATGTAATGTCTCTGGAGATTATATCAGTACTGGAGCGTTATAAGAGGAGCGGCTGATATCAGTCACATATGATGTAATGTCTCTGGAGGTTATATCAGTGCTGGAGCGTTATAAGAGGAGCGGCTGATATCAGTCACATGTGATGTAATGTCTCTGGAGGTTATATCAGCGCTGGAGCGTTATAAGAGGAGCGGCTGATATCAGTCACATGTGATGTAATGTCTGGAGGTTATATCAGCGCTGGAGCGTTATAAGAGGAGCGGCTGATATCAGTCACATGTGATGTAATGTCTCTGGAGGTTATATCAGCGCTGGAGCGTTATAAGAGGAGCGGCTGATATCAGTCACATATGATGTAACGTCTCTGGAGGTTATATCAGTGCTGGAGCGTTATAAGACGAGCGGCTGATATCAGTCACATGTGATGTAATGTCTGGAGGATATATCAGCGCTGGAGCATTATAAGAGGAGCGGCTGATATCAGTCACATATGATGTAACGTCTCTGGAGGATATATCAGCGCTGGAGCGTTATAATAGGTTTTGAACACTGAAAGGGCTGATAACAGGGAAGAATAGTTTGTATCTCCTCATCCTGAAAAAAACTCAGGGAGAAATACATTGTAACCTTTCTTGCAGTTGGTCCCTTTAATAACGGAGTTGGCTGATACCAGGGAACAATCGATTACATTCAGCCTCGGAGCAGCTGTGCATCAGCCCAGAGGGCGAGATTTAGGACTTCACTCTGGTCACTGAGCGGTCACTTTCAGGTACGATGACCTCCTCTATCCGGAGGAAATCAGATTGTGGCTGGAGATGGAGACTGACTGACCGCTCCAGCGGCGTCTGCGCCCGAGCTTGACCTTTAACCCCTGCACTAAAAAACTGCACTGTGTATCATATGAGGAGAGGACTGAGGCCTGGAGTCATTCTGCTGGAGCCGAGCCCCCCTCCTAGCCCCCCTCCGAGCCCCCCTCCTAGCCCCCATGAGTGCATGTGTAATACATCCATACAATGTACATACAGAACCCTCAATGTATAGAGTCCCTGCCTGTGAATTAAACATGGGTCGCCTGATGTCGCCTGACAATATTTAGACTGTGAGCTTCTGGGGCAGCAGATCCAGTATCTGGCGGTCTAGAGAGCCTGATACAGTGTGACAGGGGATTAGAGGAAGAGCCATGGCGGCCGCTCTGCAGGTCTGCAACAGCGAGGCGGAGACTGCAACATTGTAACATTGCGTCTGACAGAGGAAAACAGGACCCTGGACCCCAAAACCTCTACCAGGCCCTCCAATGCTGGGGGGCTCTTATATGACAGAGGCCTCTGCACCCCCTAGACCCCTGGGCCTCCCCATCACCTATACCAGTGGTGGTGAACCTATGGCCCTCTCTGTGGGCACCCACGCCCTGGAAAAAGTCTATGGTGTACCAACAAGCTTTAGACTTTCCCTGCCATTCATCAGCGCAGCGCGCACTATGAACGGCGCAGGCAGCGCATTGACTGTAAGCGGCTATTATAGCTAAATGATAAAGTACATAGAAGATATACTGGACTGTAGTATTCAGGGGATATTGCTGTGTTGGCACTCTGCGATAAATAAATGGGTTTTGGGTTGCAGTTTGGGCACTCGCCCTCTAAAAGGTTCCCCATCACTGCCCTATAGTGAAGCTTGACATATGGTCCAAGGGAATTATGGGAGCAGGGGTGTCCTGTATTAGTACGGGCAGGAGGATTTCTATGTATCAATATTATATTATATATTATTGGCGTGTTTTGTGGACAGTGCATGCGCTTCACCAGTGAAATGCCCACACTGATTGGCGAAGGCCCCGGTATATCAATCCTGCAGACGACACTAATGAGATGGAACCTCTCGTCCGCGCCGCGCACTGATTTATGACGTCCCACACAGCTATCTGCAGGTCAACCTTTCCACTGACTGTTGTCCGGTCCCACCTTGCACCTTCTTTTGGTGCGCCTTGTGGTCACACACGATATATATCCGGGGTGTACAGCCCTGTGCGCACGGTGCTCCCTCTTCCGTTCAGGCTTCCATACACAATCACGCAATCTTTGGTGCATTCACAATTCACAAACGTCACAGAACACACTATTCATTAAAATTCCGCAAAATAAAGATGGCGCAAGCAAAATACAAGACTATTAATAAATTCTCCGCCTGTATTTTCCGTCTTCCACATGCAGAAGGTTGAACAGAATTCGTCAGAATTTGAAGGTTTTTCTTCAGCCAAAAAGATTCCAAGTAGCAACTTCCTGTAACCAGAATGGGGAAGGAAGAGATTTCTCGCCAGATTTCCAAATCTGGATTTTCCCTCGTGTGTCAGTGTGTGCAAAACAAGACATGATATGTGTGACGTGTGATATGTGATATGTAACATATGATATGTATTTGATTTGTGTGATCATGATATGTGATAGGGTATATACCCGGTCGAGTCCCATTATTCTGACCAGATTATTTCCAGAGCTTATCTCCACAGTATCCGCCGTGTGCAGCAAGTAGACTGGTCCGGAGTGGCTCCATAAGGTCCTGGGAGGTTGTCACAGGTATCTGGAGCCATGCTGACTGCATTGCATCCCACAGCTGCTGGACGGGGAGTGGGGGGGATACATAGAGCGAACACGGCCATTGGAGTGGCCCCACAGCTGCTGGAGGAGCCTTGGTGGGTATCCATAGAATGAACACGACCATCAAGGTGGTCCTACAGTTGCTGGAGAGGGAGTGGGGGGATCCAAAGAGCGAGCACGACCATCGAAGTGGTCCAACAGCTGCCGGAGGGTTCATGGGGAAGGATACATAGAGCGCACATGACCATCGAGGTGGTCTCACAGCTGCCGGAGGGGGTGGATCCATAGAATGAACACGACCATCAAGGTGGTCTCTCAGATGATCAATTGGGTTCAACTCTGGGGAATTAAGGGGCCAGGGTAGTTCTCAGAAGTCTTGCTCATGCTCTTCCATCCAGTGTCAGATATTTCTAGTCATGTGACACGTTGCATTGTCGTGCTGGAAGGTCCCATCTGCCCCAGGGGAGACAGTCAGCATGTAGGGGTGTATGTGATCTGCATGGATATATTCATACCCAGATCGCCTGAGAGTGCCTTCCACATGGATGAATGGCCCAGAGAATGTCAGGAAAACCTTCCCCAGACAGCCTATCACACCTTATATACCCACCGAGGGATATGTGTGCAGACAGCCTATCACACCTTATATACCTACCGAGGGATATGTGTGCAGACAGCCTATCACACCTTATATACCTACCGAGGGATATGTGCGCAGACAGCCTATCACACCTTATATACCCACCGAGGGATATGTGTGCAGACAGCCTATCACACCTTATATACCCACCGAGGGATATGTGTGCAGACGGCCTATCACCCCTTATATACCCACCAAGGGATATGTGTGCAGACAGCCTATCACACCTTATATACCCACCGAGGGATGTGTGTGCAGACAGCCTATCACACCTTATATACCCACCGAGCGGATATGTGTGCAGACAGCCTATCACACCTTATATACCCACCGAGGGATATGTGTGCAGACGGCCTATCACCCCTTATATACCCACCAAGGAATATGTGTGCAGACAGCCTATCACACCCCTTATATACTCACTGAGGGATATGTGTGCAGACAGCCTATCACACCCCTTATATACCCACCGAGGGATTTGTGTGCAGACAGCCTATCACACCTTATATACCCACCGAGGGATATGTGTGCAGACGGCCTATCACCCCTTATACACCCACCAAGGGATATGTGTGCAGACAGCCTATCACACCACTTATATACCCACCGAGGGATATGTGTGCAGACAGCCTATCACACCCCTTATATACTCACTGAGGGATATGTGTGCAGACAGCCTATCACACCCCTTATATACCCACCGAGGGATATGTGTGCAGACAGCCCATCACACCCCTTATATACTCACTGAAGGATATGTGTGCAGACAGCCTATCACACCCCTTATATACCCACCGAGGGATATGTGTGCAGACAGCCTATCACGCCCCTTATATACCCACCGAGGGATATGTGTGCAGACAGCCTATCACACCACTTATATACCCACCGAGGGATATGTGTGCAGACAGCCTATCACACCCCTTATATACCCACCGAGGAATATGTGTGCAGAAAGCCTATCACACCCCTTATATACCCAGAAGGAATATGTGTGTAGAGAACCTATCACAACTTATATACCCACTGAGGGATATGTGTGCAGACAGCCTATCACACACCTTATATACCCACTGAGGGATATGTATGCAGACAGCCTATCACACCTTATATACCCACCGAGGGATATGTGTGCAGACAGCCTATCACACCTTATATACCCACTGAGGGATATGTGTGGAAACAGCCTATCACACACCTTATATACCCACCGAGGGATATGTGTGCAGACAGCCTATCACACCTTATATACCCACTGAGGGATATGTGTGCAGACAGCCTATCACACCTTATATACCCACAGAGGGATATGTGTACAGACAGCCTATCACACCTTATATACCCACCGAGGGATGTGTGTGCAGACAGCCTATCACACCCCTTATATACCCACCGAGGGATATGTGTGCAGACAGCCTATCACACCTTATATACCCACTGAGGGATATGTGTACAGACAGCCTATCACACCTTATATACCCACCGAGGGATGTGTGTGCAGACAGCCTATCACACACCTTATATACCCACCGAGGGATATGTGTGCAGACAGCCTATCACACCTTATATACCCACTGAGGGATATGTGTGCAGACAGCCTATCACACCTTATATACCCACCGAGGGATATGTGTACAGACAGCCTATCACACCTTATATACCCACCGAGGGATGTGTGTGCAGACAGCCTATCACACCCCTTATATACCCACCGAGGGATATGTGTGCAGACAGCCTATCACACCTTATATACCCACTGAGGGATATGTGTACAGACAGCCTATCACACCTTATATACCCACCGAGGGATGTGTGTGCAGACAGCCTATCACACACCTTATATACCCACCGAGGGATATGTGTGCAGACAGCCTATCACACCTTATATACCCACTGAGGGATATGTGTGCAGACAGCCTATCACACCTTATATACCCACCGAGGGATATGTGTGGAGAAGCCTATCACACCTTATATACCCACCAAGAGATATGTGTGCAGACAGCCTATCACACCTTATATACCCACCGAGGGATATGTGTGGAGAAGCCTATCACACCTTATATACCCACCAAGAGATATGTGTGCAGACAGCCTATCACAACTTATATACCCACCGAGGGATATGTGTGGAGAAGCCTATCACACCTTATATACCCACCAAGAGATATGTGTGCAGACAGCCTATCACACCTTATATACCCACCGAGGGATATGTGTGCAGACAGCCTATCACACCTTATATACCCACCGAGGGATATGTGTGCATACAGCCTATCACACCTTATATACCCACCGAGGGATATGTGTGCAGACAGCCTATCACACACCTAATATACCCACCGAGGGATATGTGTGGAGAAGCCTATCACACCTTATATACCCACCAAGAGATATGTGTGCAGACAGCCTATCACAACTTATATACCCACCGAGGGATATGTGTGGAGAAGCCTATCACACCTTATATACCCACCAAGAGATATGTGTGCAGACAGCCTATCACACCTTATATACCCACCGAGGGATATGTGTGCATACAGCCTATCACACCTTATATACCCACCGAGGGATATGTGTGCAGACAGCCTATCACACACCTAATATACCCACCGAGGGATATGTGTGGAGAAGCCTATCACACCTTATATACCCACCAAGAGATATGTGTGCAGACAGCCTATCACAACTTATATACCCACCGAGGGATATGTGTGGAGAAGCCTATCACACCTTATATACCCACCAAGAGATATGTGTGCAGACAGCCTATCACACCTTATATACCCACCGAGGGATATGTGTGGAGAAGCCTATCACACCTTATATACCCACCGAGGGATATGTGTACAGACAGCCTATCACACCTTATATACCCACCGAGGGATATGTGTGCAGACAGCCTATCACACACCTAATATACCCACCGAGGGATATGTGTGCAGACAGCCTATCACACACCTTATATACCCACCGAGGGATATGTGTGGAGAAGCCTATCACACCTTATATACCCACCGAGGGATATGTGTACAGACAGCCTATCACACCTTATATACCCACCGAGGGATATGTGTGCAGACAGCCTATCACACCTTATATACCCACCGAGGGATATGTGTGGAGAAGCCTATCACACCTTATATACCCACCGAGGGATATGTGTACAGACAGCCTATCACACCTTATATACCCACCGAGGGATGTGTGTGCAGACAGCCTATCACACCCCTTATATACCCACCGAGGGATGTGTGTGCAGACAGCCTATCACACCCCTTATATACCCACCGAGGGATATGTGTGCAGACAGCCTATCACACCCCTTATATACCCACTGAGGGATATGTGTGCAGACAGCCTATCACACACCTTATATACCCACTGAGAGATATGTGTGCAGACAGCCTATCACACCTTATATACCCACCGAGGGATATGTTTGAAGACAGAATATCGCACCTTATATACCCACCAAGCCCGGCTCAAGGTGATCAGAATAACGGGACTCCACTGTGTATTATGTGATATTAATCCGCTGCTATTTTTCCATATAACTTATTTTTCTCTTTTTTTTTTTTTTGTCTTCCAGAAGCTGAACTTTTAATTTTTTTTTGTGCATTTTAGAATTTCAGTATTTGTGGTTTAAATGAATGTCATAATTTTTATAGGCTGGTCACACATTCCAAGTAAGTGGGGTTATTAATTCAGATGACAGCTTGTATAACATTACTATTTATAGGGCAACTGTATGAAAAAACTCTGGAATTAAAAGAACTCTGGCAGAATTTTGATGCAGGTGATGGATATTACAGCAATGTTCACTGAATGCCTTGAATCCTGTGAACTGCGAAAGAAGTATTAAAAAAATCAACAGTATTAAATTATTAAATTAAAACAAGATTCAGAGGAGGACAAAGTCATGTCCAGTCCACAGAATGACCTACAAGACCACAAGCTGTCAATGATCATGGTGAGGATGATGATGGTGGTGAGGATGATGATGGTGGTGATGATGATGATGGTGGTGGTGATGATGATGGCGGTAGCAACTTCCCTTTAACTAAGGTGTTTTGTGAGAATATAAATTCATCTAATTTGCATAAACCATTGCCATGGTGATATGTATCTGTGTTACCTTGTATCATATGATATGTTAGTAACAACTTAACTGTAATATTTACAAAAATGATTTTATTATTACAACAGACCATATTAATATCCTTCTTTTAGCGTTTCTTTACAGATCACTGCCTGTGATTATTACTAATTTGGTTTCTGGATTTCCTGCCCGTCCCAGAGCCATGCCAGCTGCCAGATACCCCAGTGCCCTGTGCTGCCCAGACCAACGTCCTGCAGAATTCCCCAGATAAACTCCCCAGCAAGCTCCGACTGGAATCACTCACAGCGACCATTAGTCTTTCTGCGGCTAATCCCCGAATAATGGTCGACATAAACAGACCTGGAGAAATGTTTTAAAGGCTGAGGATTTACTGTATTTGACATTTCTAAATTAGAAACTTTACAGCATTAAGTCCTCCATTTTTTTGGCAGTTGGGCGGTGGAGGACACTGATAAACGTGCAATAATGATAGTACGAGCTGCTGCTACAGACCCATAAACCTCAATGTGTCCTCATATAACTTCACCACACTCTGCATGGATTTTATAGAACCAAGTCCCTGGGGGCAGAGGGGCTTCAGTGGAGATCTCACAAACTTTATAGGAAAACTGCTGTCAGAGGTGAAAATGGCTTTGTCCAGGTGGCCCAATGGTCTGCCCTGAGCTGCTGCTAATGTGACAGACCAAAGGCACCTTCTGGGGTAAATACAGGATTCAAGATCCTGCAGACATTGCAGAGACTTGGATTGAGGTCTGACAACTCTCTTCTCGTGGTCTTGTGGCGGGCCTGGAGGACCGCCCGAGGAAGCACCGAGAGTCAGATTAGTCTTGTATTCAATCTCTCAGTCGTGTCTCAGTATGGTGAGCAGGCACAGGTCATGTCAGGCGGCAGAGAATCAATGTCCAGGAAACAGGCAGACGTCAGTACACAGGCAGACAAAAGGACATAGCCATGTCACAAGGGCAAGCAGACCAGAGGACCTGGCAGGATCTGTAGAGACCAATTACACAGGCAACTGGACTAAAGGAAACGGCCTGGTGTAGATAGGAGCAGCTGATTAACAAATGGACATAACCATGCAGCAGCACACAGAGCAGGAGAAGATTAACCCTAGCAGTAGTAAAGACAGAGGTACAATGAATACAAGCCCTAGTTCACACACAGGAAGCAGGGACAGGACAGAATCCCGTTCCCAATTACTCTTCTTCAAAGTGTCATCTATCAGTAAAAGGGTGATAAGATGGAATCTTGCATGCATTATATACTTGTATCGGGGGCAGCCCGGTGGCTCAGTGGTTAGCACTGGTACAGCACGGTGGCTCAGTGGTTAGCACTGGTGCAGCACGGTGGCTCAGTGGTTAGCACTGGTGCAGCATGGTGGCTCAGTGGTTAGCATTGGTGCCTTGCATCACTGGGGTCCTGGGTTCGAATCTGACCAAAGACAACATGGAGTTTGTATGTTCTCCCTGTGTTTGCGGGGGTTTCCTCCAGTTTCCTCCCACACTACAAAGACATATCGATAGGGAACTTAGATTGTGAGCTCCTGGGGTCAGCGTGATGTGAATGTCTGTAAAGCGCTTTGGAATATGTCAGCGATATATAAGTGCATAAAAAAATAATAAATATTTTACGTCTGAACCAATTGGTCATTCGCATTGCACAGGTCCCGGTCAGTCCAAGAATACTTTTCTTCACTGGACTCAAAATGATTGAATATGGGATATAAATGTATGCAATCAGTTATAAAGAAAACCAAGAAAGACGGTGCCCCCCATATAGTGCCCCCCATATAGTGTTCACCCAGGCCTGAAGAGAAGGTGTGACAGCGCCCCTAGTGGTGGCACCCTCCCTGCTCTTGTGTATCTGGAGCTCTGGCCTTATAAAGGCATTTCTGCTCCATAATCCCTGCTATTGGAGTTGTCTGTGACCTTTCCCTTCCAAACTCCCACAACCAACTAGTCAGAGCCCAGAAGGGGAGAAGCTGCATAAATCTCAGCGCCTGACAGGGACCACCTGGTATCTGCACCCTGCGTTGTAGGTGCTGGGCCTGTCCGTGCTGCTGACTGGGCGTTTTTATCAAGTTTTATGGCTGTTGCAGAGGAGAATCTGTCTGTTTACACTGAGGAGAAATATATTCACTGTCCCTGAGAAATAGAGAGTGATTCCCCCTCTCATCCCAGCCACCTGCCTTCTGGAGGCATCGCCAGGACCCAGCCCGCTGGAGAGAGGCCGACATCTTACTAAAGCTTTCCTATAAAGACTATACGGGGAGAATTCCTTTTATTAAGCTGGTTTGTGTCTTAGAGGACAATTCTCTATATCCGCCAAAGATGCATTCCACTGGCCATTACATGATCTGTGCGGCCATATTGACACATCTGCTGTACCAGTAAGAACTTATAGGGGCACATTTACACCCCGATGCGCTGCATTTAGATTCATGTAATTTATGATGAGACGTGCGTTTTTAATGCCTAAAATAGTTGCAAGTCCCTTAGTAAATGTGTCCCATAGTATTACCTGTAAACCTCTGTCCCCTTTCTTGTACCCCTCCAGACTCCTCTGTCCCCTCCAGACTCCTCTGTCCCCTCCAGACTCCTCTGTCCCCTCCAGACTGATCTGTCCTCCTCCAGACTGATCTGTCCCATCCAGACTCCTCTGTCCCCTCCAGACTCCTCTGTCCTCCTCCAGACTCCTCTGTCCCCTCCAGACTCCTCTGTCCCCTCCAGACTCCTCTGTCCCCTCCAGACTCCTCTGTCCCCTCCAGACTGATCTGTCCTCCTCCAGACTCCTCTGTCCCCTCCAGACTGATCTGTCCCATCCAGACTCCTCTGTCCCCTCCAGACTCCTCTGTCCTCCTCCAGACTCCTCTGTCCCCTCCAGACTCCTCTGTCCCCTCCAGAATCCTCTGTCCCTTCCAGACTCCTCTGTTCCCTCCAGACTCCTCTGTCCCCTCCAGAATCCTCTGTCCCCTCCAGACTCCTCTGTCCATTACAGACTCCTCTGTCCCTTCTCCAGACTCCTCTGTCCCCACCAGACTCTTCTATCTCTTCTCTAGATTCTTCTGTCCCCTCCAGACTTCTCTGTCCCTTCTCCAGACTTCTCTGTCCTTTCTCCAGACTTCTCTGTCCCTTCTCCAGACTCCTCTATCCCTTCTCCAGACTCTTCTTCCCTCTTCAGACTCCTCTGTCCCTTCCAGACTCCTCTGTCCTGTCTCCAGACTCCTCTGTCCCTTCTCCAGTCTCTTCTTCCCTCTTCAGACTCCTCTGTCCCTTCTCCAGACTCCTCTATCCCTTCTCCAGACTCCTCTGTCCCTTCTCCAGTCTCTTCTTCCCTCTTCAGACTCCTCTGTCCTGTCTCCAGACTCCTCTGTCCCTTCTCCAGACTCTTCTTCCCTCTTCAGACTCCTCTGTCCTGTCTCCAGACTCCTCTGTCCCTTTTCCAGACTCCTCTGTCCCTTCTCCAGTCTCTTCTTCCCTCTTCAGACTCCTCTGTCCCTTCCAGACTCCTCTGTCCTGTCTCCAGACTCCTCTGTCCCTTCTCCGGTCTCTTCTTCCCTCTTCAGACTCCTCTGTCCCTTCTCCAGACTCCTCTATCCCTTCTCCAGACTCCTCTGTCCCTTCTCCAGTCTCTTCTTCCCTCTTCAGACTCCTCTGTCCTGTCTCCAGACTCCTCTGTCCCTTCTCCAGACTCTTCTTCCCTCTTCAGACTCCTCTGTCCTGTCTCCAGACTCCTCTGTCCCTTCTCCAGACTCTTCTTCCCTCTTCAGACTCCTCTGTCCTGTCTCCAGACTCCTCTGTCCCTTTTCCAGACTCCTCTGTCCCTTCTCCAGACTCTTCTTCCCTCTTCAGACTCCTCTGTCCTGTCTCCAGACTCCTCTGTCCCTTCTCCAGACTCTTCTTCCCTCTTCAGACTCCTCTGTCCTGTCTCCAGACTCCTCTGTCCCTTTTCCAGACTCCTCTGTCCCTTCTCCAGTCTCTTCTTCCCTCTTCAGACTCCTCTGTCCCTTCCAGACCTGTCTTTGCTCCCCAGACTCCTCTGTGTCCTCTGATCGGATAGTTGAAATAAAACACACTGATCATTACCTCCCCAATCATCGGCCATTAAGGGTCGTCAGTCCCCATTCACATTAGGCATACGGGTGGTGCTGCTGAAAAAGGCCTGTTTGTCTGGCATCTATGTAACGTGTGCGGTCAGCCTAATGGGCCTTTCACACAAGCTGATGATTGTGCCCAATTATTGGCCTGAGTAAAAGTTCTGCTGATCACTGGTCCAACAAGCAAGTCCTAGTGTTTTTTGGGTGATTGCAGCATTTATGTGCCAACAAATCTCCTCGTTCATCAGCAGTGCATCGATCTGAGTGCGCAGGGGACGCACTAGGAGGGATGAATGATCGTATTGCTGTACCCCTGATGATAACTGCGTGTAAACTGCATATAACGAGCACCGATCAGCATGCTATCCTGTGTTAGTTAAAATGCTGAAATCTCCTGCAGTAAAAGGACCCAAAGTCCCCCGAGTCCTCAGCTGCCGCACTGGAACGCTGGCGCTTGAACACTGCTCTCAGCCCCATTGGTCTCCAGTTCATGACATTGCTGGAGACACCTGGTTGCCCCAGTGCTGATATTTTGGATAGCATTTCTTGATGGAGACACATGACCCAAATCTGATCATGAGAGCTAGACGCGTGACTTGGTTGCTGAGAACACGGGCAATATCTGCCAGATTTGGACATGGAGAGGAGCTCTTGGCTTAATGTAGACTGGGCAGCATAGGAGTTGTAGTCTTGCACAGAAAAACTGATCCAGGGGAGGACTAGGAACTTAAAGTGGCCCTAGAAAAAATACTAAAAGTGTCCCCGTTTTGTAGTTGGGTCCAAATTGATGGAAGGCAGAGCCAACGCAAGTAGACGGGGCCAGCAATACCATATTGCGGCACATTATACCATCCCAACAGAGCCAAATACCACAGTCCATCACAAAATACTGCTGCCAGCAGCACACAATACATCCCCAAAATCTTCCAAGGGCCGGTTATGAGGAGGGCTCAGGCGGCCCCTGGGCATCAGCCCACCTGGAAATTACCCTGTAGGGTCTATGGCCAACTGCCCCTGAACTGAACTACTGCATCCTATGGAGCTCAGCTTTATTCAGTCACCAAAATGGAAAGAGAGTGAAAATGGGGTTCACAACTTAACCGAGCAGGTGTGGAAGAAACGTGTTCCCCGGGAAAGAAGTTCTGAAGTCGGATCTAAGAAGGAAACATGCCCTGATGTTTGGAGAGCGGTCGTAGGCGGACAGGCCAAGATGATTTTTATGTGAATCTGCTGACTGTTCCTGGGAAGGGAAGATTGTCCGCACTTTGGCTCCTTCCCTCAAGTCAGAGGATGGAGGACTTTAAAATAAGAAGCCTCGTGGACTGACGTCAATGCAGCGGTGACACTTCCTCCAGCTATGTGTGTCTCCTGCCAGAAAGCAAGAGCTGGAGAGACGGAGATCTTGTTCTATGTGTGTATATATTCCATTACACAGAGCCTCCATGTATCTCCAGCAGTCACTGGACTTCCCGCCCCTCGGCTTCACTCGCTGCTCTGACATTTGTCTTCCTCAGATCCTTAAGACTTGGAACCACTGATCTATATTCTTCTGAAATGAAGGACATTAACGGATTTTCCTACTGCTACAAAAGGCGGCCGAGCCAAGAATGTTCCAGAAGAAGTAGGAACTGGAGAGCTACATAGGAAACACTGCAAGCTCCAAAATTAGAAACAGGGAGCGATGCAGATGATGCCCATGTGGACAGGGACTGTAGTAAGAGTGGTCGTGCATGAAGACAGGCTAGTCTTGCTACACAGTTCACGGTGCCTACCCCTATGCTCTGGCTTCCTCTGCAATGCTCAGCCGCATCTTTGTCATATCTAGTCCCTGAGGTGGTGCACCTTGGTGGCTGGCGTCACCCACCTCCACTGCTAGCTAACTACACGCAGGAATCTACAGCATCTCTCAGTCCACACCAGTGTCTTCTCTCTTTTGTCTGCCTCTACTTCTGTATATCGCCTCTGGGGAACTATTAGCTAGCTGCGGGGATGTAACCCCTCAATCCGACCCCTAACCTGGCAGTTAACCCTTTCACTGCTACCAGCGGTTCACATAATACAATGCAATACACATTATATTCAGTGGGGCACATTTACTTGCGACTATTCTGGCCATAAAATAGTGGCAAATCCCTTTTTTTTTAAAATGCTTGTGCAACAATATTTAGTAGCACGCCTGGCTTTACGCTGTGTCCACCAGTGGGGCATTTATGCCATGAAATAGGTGTAAATATTAGTGAAAGGAGCAATAACTGCCACAGATGACCCTAACCAGGCGCATCTAGCCTTTCTGCTGCCTGAGGTGAAAACTGAAATTCTCAACCTAACCCCTTCCCTCCAGCCTTACTCTCAAAGGCAAACATTACATATAGTGCTACAAAGCATAATGGTTAATATAGCGATACAGTTGAATATGCAGAGATCAATGCTTCCATAATGCTCCCCAAGGCCTTTCCGCTACCCCCGACTTGTCCCTACCAGGTGCTGCCTCACCTCGCCTCATTGGCGGTGCACCCCTGGTCCTTATTTATGACGAGGCATAAATTAGACAAATCTAACAGCAGTGCAAGTGGCGGCGTAAAAAAGGCGGTATTTAGTAAATGTGGCCCGGTCAATAATCAGTGCTGATCATCTGTAAGGTCCCTTGACACCCTGTCCCAGGCAAATGTCTCTTCTTGGTTGTCGGTCCATAGTCACAGGCTGCCGGTGATGTCACCATTTACATCACAGGGCATTTTACCCACAGCAGTGCACATGACAACTGGAAGTCCCCGTCCCCGCTGAAGCTGCTGGTTGTCACCACACGACGCTGACCCGCATCCTCACAGCAGATTGAAAAGCAAGCCGGGGCGAGCGGACATTTTTCAGGCATTCTACGTGTGGTCGTATCGGATCTGAACAAACTTGTTTTTATTGATCGCCGTCCAAATCAGCTCTGACCCGGGCTTTGATCATCTCTACGGGAACGGCAGGATGCTATAATAAGGCTGATTCTATTTTAGCTGCCTTATTACATTAAGGAACGTCTCTAGGAAAGAGGTTACTCATTGAGAAAATTCTGCCAAAGTCAACTCAGGAACACATTATCCCATGCGCCACTGTTACGAGAGCGGCAGAACACAATCCCTGGATATCCAACATTCCCCAGTGAACGGGAACCCACGCTGACCCGGCCACTGATATCGGACCATCGCGGTCCTGCTCACTCACATTCCTCAGTGGACGCGGCCAGTTCCTGTTTCATTACATTTTTGCTACACGGCCAATGTTTTCTGGAGCTTTATGGCGATGTTCTGGATGCTGCGCGGTTCACGGCTCTGCTACATTGTTCGATCTGACCTTTTGCCCCAGTGGCCGCTCAGAGTTACTTGTCTCACACAGCAGCTTAACATTTGTTTTGTTTCCAATTTCTATTTCAGTTCCTCATAATTTCGAGATCTCTGCTTACTGTCAGTGAATGCGAACATCACACAAATACCAAGCTGATATTTATCACAGCTGTATCCAGTCTAGAAAGTCCTCCGTGAGCTGAACATATCAGCAGTGCAAACCTCCTGCCCTGATTAGTTTGTTACAATGTATCAGTGCAGGTAAAATGTATCCGTCTGGAGTCCAAGATATTCACATCACAGGGCACTATCTGTATTGCATGTAATTGTAACAAACCCTCAGCTGTGAGATGTTTTAGGTCAGGACATATGTTTTTGCTTCTGGCTGTAATCAAGATATTTTCCACTTGCTGACAGCAAGCAGAGATAGTGAAGAATTGAAACACAAAGTCTGTTAGAAAGTTGAATTTTTTTTCACTTTATAATGTTTAAACCTTAATCTAATCTGAACAGGAAGCCAGGAGGATGAAGCCCCGCCCCCTGACTCCTTAGCAAGAAGGAACTTCCTGTCTGAGGGTTGTCAGGTGAAGTCACGTGAGATGAGGTGCAGAGCTGAGTTTGGGCCCCTGTAGGATGCAGCGCAGGGTCCAAGCATCTAATGTCTTGTCTGGTGTCACATAGATGTCAGCTCCCTGGATATTCACAAGTAATAGAGGGACTACAGGTCCCAGCACAACTGGTAAGACTAGAGCTCTGCCCCGAGATAAAACTTCTGTTGAATTATACAGATGTCTTCACGTCCTCCAAGAAAATTCTGTGTGATACTGTCTGCTGAGCTGTGTATCTAATCCCATCCTGTGTGATACTGTTTGCTGAGCTGTGTATCTAATCCCATCCTGTGTGATACTGTCTGCTGAGCGGTGTATCTAATCCTATCCTGTGTGATACTGTCTGCTGAGCGGTGTATCTAATCCTATCCTGTGTGATACTGTCTGCTGAGCTGTGTATCTAATCCTATCCTGTGTGATACTGTCTGCTGAGCTGTGTATCTAATCCTATCCTGTGTGATACTGCCTACTGAGCTGTGTATCTAATCCTATCCTGTGTGATACTGTCTGCTGAGCTGTGTATCTAATCCTATCCTGTGTGATACTGCCTACTGAGCTGTGTATCTAATCCTATCCTGTGTGATACTGTCTGCTGAGCTGTGTATCTAATCCTATCCTGTGTGATACTGTCTGCTGAGCTGTGTATCTAATCCTATCCTGTGTGATACTGTCTGCTGAGCTGTGTATCTAATCCTATTCTGTGTGATACTGTCTGCTGAGCTGTGTATCTAATCCTCTCCTGTGTGATACTGTCTGCTGAGCTGTGTATCTAATCCTCTCCTGTGTGATACTGCCTGCTGAGCTGTGTGTCTAATCCTGTCCTGTGTGATACTGTCTGCTGAGCTGTGTATCTAATCCTCTCCTGTGTGATACAGTCTGCTGAGCTGTGTATCTAATCCTATCCTGTGTGATAGTCTGCTGAGCTGTGTATCTAATCCTATCCTGTGTGATACTGTCTGCTGAGCTGTGTATCTAATCCTATCCTGTGTGATACTGTCTGCTGAGCTGTGTATCTAATCCTATCCTGTGTGATACTGTCTGCTGAGCTGTGTATCTAATCCTATCCTGTGTGATACTGTCTGCTGAGCTGTGTATCTAATCCTATCCTGTGTGATACTGCCTGCTGAGCCGTGTATCTAATCCTATCCTGTGTGATACTGTCTGCTGAGCTGTGTATCTAATCCTATCCTGTGTGACACTGCCTGCTGAGCTGTGTATCTAATCCTATCCTGTGTGACACCGCCTGCTGAGCTGTGTATCTAATCCTGTCCTGTGTGACACCGCCTGCTGAGCTGTGTATCTAATCCTATCCTGAGTGATACTGTCTGCTGAGCTGTGTATCTAATCCTATCCTGTGTGATACTGTCTGCTGAGCTGTGTATCTAATCCTATCCTGTGTGATACTGTCTGCTGAGCTGTGTATCTAATCCTGTCCTGTGTGATACTGTCTGCTGAGCTGTGTCTCTAATCCTATCCTGTGTGATACTGTCTGCTGAGCTGTGTATCTAATCCTATCCTGTGTGATACTGTCTGCTGAGCTGTGTATCTAATCCTGTCCTGTGTGATACTGTCTGCTGAGCTGTGTATCTAATCCTGTCCTGTGTGATACTGTCTGCTGAGCTGTGTATCTAATCCTGTCCTGTGTGATACTGTCTGCTGAGCTGTGTATCTAATCCTGTCCTGTGTGATACAGTCTGCTGAGCTGTGTATCTAATCCTATCCTGTGTGATACAGTCTGCTGAGCTGTGTATCTAATCCTCTCCTGTGTGTTGCAATATATACCATTATATATCTTGTGTATCTAATGTGTTGTACCCTACTGGGGGGCCTCACAGGGATAATTTGTCAGTCTCTTTGATACCCGGGTGGTGACAAGTTGTTTAGGAAGCTGGAATATTTGTAGGGTTTTGGATTGAAACTAAATTGACATTTTCTGCAGTTAATATCAATTAGTGATTTTCCTACTGAAAGATAACCAGGCGCTGTGATTGCAGTGTGGGCAGGCGAGGGTTACATACCCCCGATCACATACCTGCACCTTATAGCCAAGCACACCAGGCCGCATTTCTTTCATATTTGAAGATTCAGTAAGAATAGATCCTGCTGTAACATTGTAACTGGTCGCATGAACTGGATACACTGTAGCCGGCCGCATGAACTGGATACACTGTAACCGGCCGCATGAACTGGATACACTGTAGCCGGCCGCATGAACTGGATACACTGTAGCCGGCCGCATGAACTGGATACACTGTAGCCGGCCGCATGAACTGGATACACTGTAGCCGGCCGCATGAACTGGATACACTGTAGCCGGCCCCATGAACTGGATGCACTGTAGCCGGCCGCATGAACTGGATACACTAACCGGCCGCATGAACTGGATACACTGTAGCCGGCCGCATGAACTGGATACACTGTAGCCGGCCGCATGAACTGGATACACTGTAGCCGGCCGCATGAACTGGATACACTGTAGCCGGCCGCATGAACTGGATACACTGTAACCGGCCGCATGAACTGGATGCACTGTAGCCGGCCGCATGAACTGGATGCACTGTAGCCGGCCGCATGAACTGGATACACTGTAGCCGGCCGCATGAACCGGATGCACTGTAGCCGGCCGCATGAACTGGATACACTGTAGCCGGCCGCATGAACTGGATACACTGTAGCCGGCCGCATGAACCGGATACACTGTAGCCGGCCGCATGAACCGGATACACTGTAGCCGGCCGCATGAACCGGATACACTGTAGCCGGCCGCATGAACCGGATACACTGTAGCCGGCCGCATGAACCGGATACACTGTAGCCGGCCGCATGAACCGGATACACTGTAGCCGGCCCCATGAACCGGATGCACTGTAGCCGGCCCCATGAACCGGATACACTGTAGCCGGCCCCATGAACCGGATACACTGTAGCCGGCCCCATGAACCGGATACACTGTAGCCGCTCTTAGCATTGAGACCACACGCGTTTGCAGGCAGGTTCCACCTGAACAGTGAACGCATGACTTGAGAATCGCCTGATTGCAGAGGTGACGTAATGAGGGCTCTGATTGGATGCAGAATTAGAACCTCAATGGCCTCCACCAGCATGAGACTGGTACCTAGGGCCCATCAAGAGCCGAGTCTGAGGCCAAAACTTTCCAAGAAGTAGATATTGAAGTTTCACATTATAGGTTATCCCAGAATTGCCCTTCATGACTCTGGGAAAGCTGGGTGACATACCACAGGTTAGTTCTCTTATGGCCGGTCATCTACAGGTGAAACTCGAAAAATGTGAATATCCTACAAAGTTCATTTACTTCAGTAATGCAACTTAAAAGGTGAAACTACTATATGAGACTCATTACATGGAAAGCTGTTATAATTTGGATGATTACGGCTTACAGCTTATGAAACCCCAAAGTCTCAATCTCGGGTCCCCGTTGCTCAGGGGGTATGGATTACTTAGCTGACTAGAAAGTGACACCTTGAGCCGAGAATATTCAACCTTTTCACAAAATTCTAATTTTAAGCTGCATTAATGCAATTCCTTTCAAGTTGCATTACTGAGATAAATGGACTTTTACACAATATTCTAATTTTTAGATTTTCCCTGTATATGTTTCTGGGACAGGGATAGTTTTGCCACTTATTGTGAGTTGTGTGGTCCTGCATGCTACATACTGTAAGTGCCTGCACCTTCCTTTCCTGCCCCCTCCGTGCCGCTGGCTCCTGCTGAAGGATATGAGCTCCTCATTCTACATCTGCAGCAGAGATCCCGGTTTGATGGTTCATAGGTAAATTTGTTCTGATTGATGCATAAAAGCTGAAGGAATGGTTTATATCAAATTAGCAGAACGACATGATTTCCTCCTGATTGCTGGCTGCGCGCTTGTATGACGGGCACAGAGTACACAGAGGCCAAAGTCATCATCATCCCAATATGTTTCCAGCATGTAATCGTTAGACATTAATAGTCCGGCATATAACTGTACAGCCGGTATAAGGGCACTTTCACACTAGCGCTATTCTTTTCCTGTATTGAAATCCAGTAAAGGGTCTCAATACCGAAAAAAACCTCTTCCGTTTTGTCCCAATGCATTTTGAATGGAAAGCAATCCGTTCAGCATGCATCAGGATGTCTTCCGTTCTGTCCCTTGTACGGTATTTGACTGGAAAAAATACTGCAGCTTGCTGCGGTATTTATTCCGGCCCAAAATCCAGAACACTACTGCACTTGCCGGATCCGGCATTAATTTCGCATGATTCTGTTTGCATACGGATTTCCGGATCCGGCAGGCAGTTCCAGCAACAGAGCTGCCTGCCGGATTCTAACAACGCTAGTGTGAAATACCCTGACCCGGGTTATGTGGTGTGTGTGTGGCTGCTAATGTCAGAGGAACCACAATGGGAGAAGGAAATGCATGGTCTATTGTTTGTGGAGCTGAGCTGTACATGATGAGAGTTGGAGTACATTGTGAGTAGTGATGAACAAAAACATCAGCTGGGACAATTCGCAAATGCGCGTTCGCGGCGGGCCCCATTCACTTTAATGGCAGGCGAACCTGAAAAACCTTCAGCTCATATTTGCAGCCACCACACTTACTAGAAGTGCACAAATAGTCCCACAACATGGACAGTGACCAGAGGGGGTCAATGGCAAAAACTCCCACAAAAAATATGTATTTTAATCGGGGGCCATTTTTAATGCGTAAGGGAAAAATTTCAAAAATGTGCCCTGCTGGAGCCTACAATTTTTTTTATTTCCTATCGGTTTGATGTATACACATGTGCAGCACTCCACGTTTTTGTATCCTGCAGAGTCCATTTAAAAAAAATGCAGAGGTTAATGTACATTTCTTATCTACCATGGAACTGTATGGTGGCCGGACGCCACTGTACGGCATCAGTCTGAGGATTGTACGGTGACCGGACGCCACTGTACGGCATCAGTCTGAGGATTGTATGGTGACCGGACGCCGCTGTACGGCATCAGTCTGAGGATTGTATGGTGACCGGACGCCACTGTACGGCATCAGTCTGAGGATTGTATGGTGACCGGACGCCACTGTACGGCATCAGTCTGAGGATTGTATGGTGACCGGACGCCACTGTACGGCATCAGTCTGAGGATTGTATGGTGGCCGGACGCCACTGTACGGCATCAGTCTGAGGATTGTATGGTGGCCGGACGCCACTGTACGGCATCAGTCTGAGGATTGTATGGTGACCGGACGCCACTGTACGGCATCAGTCTGAGGATTGTATGGTGACCGGACGCCGCTGTACGGCATCAGTCTGAGGATTGTATGGTGACCGGACGCCACTGTACGGCATCAGTCTGAGGATTGTATGGTGACCGGACGCCACTGTACGGCATCAGTCTGAGGATTGTATGGTGGCCGGACGCCACTGTACGGCATCAGTCTGAGGATTGTACGGTGACCGGACGCCACTGTACGGCATCAGTCTGAGGATTGTATGGTGACCGGACGCCGCTGTACGGCATCAGTCTGAGGATTGTATGGTGACCGGACGCCACTGTACGGCATCAGTCTGAGGATTGTATGGTGACCGGACGCAACTGTACGGCATCAGTCTGAGGATTGTATGGTGACCGGACGCGGCATCAGTCTGAGGATTGTACGGTGAACGGACGCCACTGTACGGCATCAGTCTGAGGATTGTATGGTGACCGGACGCCACTGTACGGCATCAGTCTGAGGATTGTATGGTGACCGGACGCGGCATCAGTCTGAGGATTGTACGGTGAACGGACGCCACTGTACGGCATCAGTCTGAGGATTGTATGGTGACCGGACGCCACTGTACGGCATCAGTCTGAGGATTGTATGGTGACCGGACGCCACTGTACGGCATCAGTCTGAGGATTGTATGGTGACCGGACGCCACTGTACAGCATCAGTCTGAGGATTGTATGGTGACCGGACGCCACTGTACGGCATCAGTCTGAGGATTGTATGGTGACCGGACGCCACTGTACGGCATCAGTCTGAGGATTGTATGGTGACCGGACGCCACTGTACGGCATCAGTCTGAGGATTGTATGGTGACCGGACGCCACTGTACGGCATCAGTCTGAGGATTGTATGGTGACCGGACGCCACTGTACGGCATCAGTCTGAGGATTGTATGGTGACCGGACGCCACTGTACGGCATCAGTCTGAGGATTGTATGGTGACCGGACGCGGCATCAGTCTGAGGATTGTATGGTGAACGGACGCCACTGTACGGCATCAGTCTGAGGATTGTATGGTGACCGGACGCCACTGTACGGCATCAGTCTGAGGATTGTATGGTGACCGGACGCCACTGTACGGCATCAGTCTGAGGATTGTATGGTGACCGGACGCGGCATCAGTCTGAGGATTGTATGGTGAACGGACGCCACTGTACGGCATCAGTCTGAGGATTGTATGGTGACCGGACGCCACTGTACGGCATCAGTCTGAGGATTGTATGGTGACCGGACGCGGCATCAGTCTGAGGATTGTATGGTGAACGGACGCCACTGTACGGCATCAGTCTGAGGCATCTGGTAACGCAGACATTATTGGTCTGCATTAAATAGATGGCAAAAATAGGATGTGAACCCAGCCCTGGTGTCAGAATAAGCCCCAGTACACAGCGGAGCAGCATTGCGGAGAGGGGAGGCAGCCATGTACTGACAGAGCGCTGCCTGGTCCTGGTGGGCAGGGGTGAGGACTGGGCTTCCCAACGATCATTATCTACTGGGAAACACAGGGCACAGTATAATACACTAGAATCTGTATAATATAAAGATATTAGCCCTACCCCCGAATAATAATACAATTAGGGGGTCATTTATTATATAGAAATACGTGTCTGTAAGGTGTATTTCTGACACAGATTGTGGTGCATAGGACCTTAGCACCGCAATCTGCCTATTTTTACCGCTCATGCCAGGTCTAAAAAAAATGGCGTGGGCAGGGAAAGGGGTACAGTTATGGCCATCCAGATATTGGATAACGCCGCCGTACCGTGACCGGATAACGCCGCCGTACCGTGACCGGATAACGCCTCCGTACCGTGACCGGATAACGCCTCCGTACCGTGACCGGATAACGCCTCCGTACCGTGACCGGATAACGCCTCCGTACCGTGACCGGATAACGCCTCCGTACCGTGACCGGATAACGCCTCCGTACCGTGAGCGGATAACAAGATATAAGAGGGCACAGTACAGGGAATGACTAGGGGCACTGCACAGGGTGTGGTAAGAGGGCACAATGCAGCATATAAGGGGGCACAGTACAGGGTGGGGGGCACATGACCCTGTGACGTTAGAAGGTCCTTATGGTAAATGCTGTTCATACGCCACCATAATGAGAGGCAGAGGAGTGAGACAGAGGTGCGATTATGTGGCTAGAGATAAAAAATGTAACTGTCGGCCAGTACAGGCCCCAAAAATTAGGCATTCACCTGACAGAAAAGGCCTTTTATGCCGCGGTATATACATAAGACAGGGACCATTCTTTGTTCTGGGTGGTGGCGGATATGTGTGGGCTGGCATGAGGAAATTCAATTACACGTGGTCGTCACAGGTGTTGAATTCCTCTGAGATCCATGCCTCATTCATTTTTAGAAATGTGAGGTAGTCCACACTGTCATGAGCTAGGCGAGTGCGCTTATCGGTCACGATCCCCCCTGCTGCGCTGAACGTCCTTTCAGAAAGGACACTGGACGAGGGGCAAGCCAAAGGTTCAATGGCACACCCAGTAGCCCAGGGGTTCATTGCTACTCAGAGCGTCCACATCGGCCGTTAACCCGATGTAGTCAGACACCTGTCGGTCTAGGCCTTCCCTGAGGCTGGATCCCAGCCCACTGTGATGGTGGTAACATATCCGCCATTTTGTGTTTGTACTGGGGGTCCAAGTACGTTGCCACCCAGTACTGGTCCTTGCCCTTTATGCTTTTAATACGGGGGTCCCTCTTCAAACACTGGAGCATGAAGGCCCCCATTTGCACTAAATTGGAAGTGGTGGAGCGGCCTGGCTCCTGCTCATCGTCCGGGATAATGTTGTCCTCGTTCTCCCCTCCCCCCCCCCCCCCCCCCCCCCCAGCCACGGACAACACCAGGGATCCCCTAAAAGTTTACAGCCTCCTCTTCTTGCTCCTCCCCCCCCCCCCCCCCCCCCCCAGGAATCATCCTCCTCTTCAGACTCCTGCTGACTTGTCTCAGATGGAGTAGCCCCCCTGGGAATTCATTCAGAATTGCGACTGATGGCGCCCTGGCTGCGACTGACCAGTTTGATAATCTCATCAAATGGCTGCAGAAGTCTGCATGCATCGCGCATGAGCAGCCACTGGCGCGGTGGAAAGAAACCAAGCTCCCAGAACCTGTCCTGCCGCAGAGTTCGTACAGGTAGTCGTTAACGTCACGTTTCTGCTGGAGCAGCCTATCGAGCATATACAAGGTGGAGTTCTAGCGCAACGGGCAGTCACAAATCAGACGTCTGACGGGCAGGTGGTGTCGCCAGTGAACGTCAGCCAGGCGAGCCATGGCCGTGTAAGATCTTCTAAAATGGGCAGGGATTTTCCTGGCCTGCCGCAATACATCCTGGACCCCGGGGTATTTGTCAACGAATCGCTGCACGACTAAGTTCAGGACGTGTGCCATGCACGGCACGTGTGCCATGCCCTGTTTCAGCGCGCTCAGCAGATTGGCACCGTTGTCGCGCACCACTTTACCAACTGTCAAATTGAGCGAGGTTAGCCACTGATCGGCTGTGACCGCAGAGCTGAAAGCAGTGCAGGACCGGTGTGGCTCTTGGCTTCCAGGCACAACAGCCGCAGCACAGCATGGCAACGTCTCACCTGGCATGTCGAATAGGTTCTGGGGAGCTGGGGGGTGCAAATTTTCTAAAGGCCTCCGAGTCCACCAGTTTATATGGCAGTAGTTGGCGGGCTAGCAGTTCCCACAAGCCAGCGGTCAGCCGTTGGGCAAGAGGGTTATCCGGCGTCATCAACTTTTTGTGCTCGAACATTTGGGCCACGGAAGCCTGCCTGAAAGCGACAAGCGCCAAGGATGCCAGATGAAAGCGACGACGGCACAGTGGAAGGTGGAGTGGAGGACAAATTGGAGGGGAGAGGAGAAGGAGAAGAGGCAGGACGTGGCGCGCCGGGAGTGTGGCTTTGTGGGTTCTGACGGCGTTGCTCCCACCAGGTCGTCCCTAGGTGAGTGTTGGGCTTACCGTGACTTGTGCGTTGACAGCACAGGCTGCAGATGGCAACACTATTGTCAGCAGCGGACACGTTAAATAAAGCCCACACTGCGGAGCCATGTGCCGGTGTGACCGTGCATCGTGGATGGCTCGCTCCAGATACATTAGCAGTCTGGGAATGGATGGGAAAATAATTCCTCTGACTCGAGTGGAGGGGCGATGGTGGTGTCTTTGGGGGTGCACACAGCAGAGAGTGAGGAGGGGGAAGATACAGAGGATGAGGAGGGTGCAGATTGGAAGGCTGAGTGAGCCACTCAACCAACTCTGGTGCATCCTTTGAAGTAATCGCACGCACCTTCTCCAACTTCTCACTTAGGCTCCGGCCTGGTGCACCTGCCCGACCCCTACATCCCCTGCGGAACGGCCTGCCTCTTCCTCTGCCTGCCACTTTCTAAATGACCCTCTGCCTAAGTCCCCAGAGAAGAGCAGTATTTTGTGGAAGCAGGTATATATTAATTGCACCCCTCAATCAGTATTTGTGGAGGCAGGTATATGGCAGGCCTCAATCTGTATTTGGTGGAAGAAGGTATATTGCAGGCCTCAAGCATTTTTTTGGGGGGCAACAGTTATATCACACCCGTTGCAATTAGTTGTTCCAATAGCGTTTGCCCCTCTGTATACCTGCGGTATCGCAGCAGAACCGCACCCGACTGCTGCACAATACAAATGCACTATAATATACTTTCTATGTTAGATAGTATATTATAAGTATACCGCACCCCTCTGTGTATCGCACCTATCGATAGCACACCTGTACCAGTGCTTAAAGGGACTTTTGTGGCCCTATTAGCCAGCGTTTGGTGTCCGTAACCGCCTGTCCTGCTCCACACAGCAACCTCTCCCTACACTGGAAAAAGACTGAATGTAAAATGGCGGCCAGATCGGGTTCTGTTATACGGTAGGGGATGTGTCCATGTGCTGAAACGTCTCAATTGGATGTCCTGTACCACCTGATGGATGTGTCATGGGTCAAAGTTCGGCGCTATGGCGTGTGCGAATATCGCCATATGCTCGGCGAATCGCAAACACCCAAAGTTCGCTGTGTAACGACCGCCGGGTGAACTGCAAGACCATCTGTAATTGTGAGCATGTGTTATAGAACATATTTGGCGATGTAGTAGAGAAGACACTTGGTTCAGGATCAAGCACAGAAATCTTTCCTACATCGATGATGTCGCTCTGGCGGCTTCTCGTCAGACCCTCGGCTTCTTGCGTCCATTCTGTATATAAACCGTGTAGATTCTGTGGAGCCCCCGGGTGTCCGATATAAACGGAGACGAAAGTTATACAAGTCTATTCCCATTTCTGGACGGAGATCCTGCTGTGTGAACAGTGATCTACAACCAATAAGCAGTAGCCATCACTCGTTCTCTTGCAGTGGAGGCGATTGCCGCATGTAAAAGCAGCTCTTCACCTCCACTGGCGGGCAGGCGGTTGTCAGGAAGGAACGCTTTGCCGCTAATTGCCTGGTGTGCATGCTCCTTACGTTCTGGGGTCCAAGCGGCTGTCCGGGTGCAGAGATGGCACACAAACCCATCTGGAAATAAGAAGGCCCTGCCATAAAGGAGCCGTTGCAGATTGTGCATTAGGACCCTGGAGCTTTAGGTTCCACCTCTGCGGAGCATGAAGCGAAGCCAAGTAAATTCAATGTTGCATTTAGTGATTCTTTGTTTCCTGTCGCTGGCAATTCATTTTGACCATCTCCACAGAAAACTGGTGGCCATGTAAAATAGGGGAAGGAAGACCAGGGAAGGTAGGTAGGGATTTCCTGCTTCATATCTCTGCCGAGGTTCCTTCAGGCTATAGGGAATTGGAACAATACCCAGCCCCTGGTGGACGTGGGGATATACTGGTAGAGTGGTCCTTTCTGGAGGTCTTTGGAGAAGAACCCGCTGATAATGAAGCATCTTGTCCAGTTTTTGAAAACCTTGATTGAACTTTGCACAGTTTGTTGTTGCAGCCAGTGGGGGAGGGGAGGAGGTGTTGAGTGGTCTTCTTGTACATAGATAGACCCCGATAGGGTCAGGTGTGTGAACGGCTCTGCAGAGTCAAGAAGAGGTCATTGGACCCTGCTGTCAGCGGCTTGTTGGCATCTCCTGAAGGGCTGTCGTGATAGAAAGTGCGCATGGAATCCGTCACGCGGGGCAGACAGCAATGAAGTTGAAGATCAGGACACAGGATAAGACCACCAAAGCAGACCACATTAAAGCGAGACCTCCCTCATTTTCATCCAAGAGAATGTTTATTATTGTACAAATATAGGACATGAATAGATGGAATTAGGAATTACATGACCTAATGGACCGGGGTGACCGCCAACCTGGAGAAATGTGAGGGATGGCGGAATATTGTGTGGATGAAAGGGTTCTCATTGGCTGATATGTCCATGTGTCATGAAATACAATGTAGCAAATAAAAAAATACATTAGAGTTATACATATCCGAGGCAGTGTTCTAAAGAAGAGCGTCAAGGAGATTGTCTATACCGCTCCACATTCGGATCGAGGCCGAAAATGGGTGCACCCCAGTCTGACCTCGAAGTGCCTCCTGGGGTCCAGTCAGAGGATCCGAGTATTATCTTCATCAGTCAGTGGAGCCCATCATTAAAAAATCTAAGGATCTGGACCAGATTATTGAATAAATGTAACCATTGCCTAGATCTGGGCCAGCACGATATGGGCCGACTTCTTACTTCGATGGAACTATATAGTATTTTCATGCATGTGGTAAATATGTTTTCATCGGATGGGCAGTGTAATCCCGCAACATGGAAGCAGAACAGGTATTGCCACAAAAAGAGGTACAACGTAATACCGAAACCTGAGCCAATGCAAACACTTTACAGAGATGTAGTAATGTGTTCTTATCCTGCTAATTCCTTAGAGCCCCTTAATCCAAGGGCTGGAACCTCCTTCAATCTCTCACATCCCAGATCGTTTGTCAATCACCAGTAAATGGTCCTTTAGGACTCTGCAGACTCAACACAAAGAAAAAAGACACCAGAGACACACTCCTCTCATTACATTAGTCTGTCAATAGTTTCTAACATATTGTCCCCTGAGCTTTCTGTGGAGGCAGCTTTGGTTTTAGACACAGATTAACCCAAATATCTGTGGTAAAAGCTGAACATAAAAGAAGGAAACCACAATAATACTGCTCCTATGTACAAGAATGTAACTACTATAATACTGCCTCCTATGTACGAGAATATAACTACTATAATACTGCTCCTATGTACAAGAATATAACTGCTATAATACTGCTCCTATGTACAAGGATATAACTGCTATAATACTGCTCCTATGTACAAGGATATAACTACTATAATACTGCTCATATGTACAAGAATATAACTACTATAATACTGCCTCCTATGTACAGGAATATAACTGCTATAATACTGCCTCCTATGTACAGGAATATAACTGCTATAATACTGCTCCTATGTACAAGAATATAACTGCTATAATACTGCTCCTATGTACAAGAATATAACTGCTATAATACTGCTCCTATGTACAAGGATATAACTGCTATAATACTGCTCCTATGTACAAGAATATAACTACTATAATACTGCTCCTATGTACACGAATATAACTGCTATAATACTGCTCCTATGTACAAGAATATAACTGCTATAATACTGCCCTATGTACAAGAATATAACTACTATAATACTGCTCCTATGTACACGAATATAACTGCTATTATACTGCCCTATGTACAAGAATATAACTACTATAATACTGCTCCTATGTACACGAATATAACTGCTATAATACTGCTCCTATGTACAAGAATATAACTGCTATAATACTGCCCTATGTACAAGAATATAACTACTATAATACTGCTCCTATGTACAAAAATATAACTACTATAATACTGCTCCTATGTACAAGAATATAACTACTATAATACTGCCTCCTATGTACAAGAATATAACTGCTATAATACTGCCCTATGTACAAGAATATAACTACTATAATACTGCTCCTATGTACAAAAATATAACTACTATAATACTGCTCCTATGTACAAGAATATAACTACTATAATACTGCCTCCTATGTACAAGAATATAACTGCTATAATACTGCTCCTATGTACAAGAATATAACTGCTATAATACTGCTCCTATGTACAAGAATATAACTGCTATAATACTGCTCCGATGTACAAGAATATAACTGCTATAATACTGCTCCGATGTACAAGAATATAACTACTATAATACTGCTCCTATGTACAAGAATATAACTACTATAATACTGCTCCTATGTACAAGAATATAACTGCTATAATACTGCCTCCTATGTACAAGAATATAACTACTATAATACTGCTCCTATGTACAAGAATATAACTGCTATAATACTGCCTCCTATGTACAAGAATATAACTACTATAATACTGCTCCTATATACAAGAATATAACTACTATAATACTGCTCCTATGTACAAGGATATAACTACTATAATACTGCTCCTATGTACAAGAATATAACTGCTATAATACTGCCTCCTATGTACAAGAATATAACTACTATAATACTGCTCCTATGTACAAGAATATAACTGCTATAATACTGCCTCCTATGTACAAGAATATAACTACTATAATACTGCTCCTATATACAAGAATATAACTACTATAATACTGCTCCTATGTACAAGAATATAACTACTATAATACTGCTCCTATGTACAAGGATATAACTACTATAATACTGCCTCCTAGATAGTAGTTTATAAATCTGAATATTTGAAGTTTGTAGGTATCTGGTTTAGTAACGCTACTAGAAGAGACCCTTTATGATGGTGTCGCTGTCCTGGGGGTTTAGCACCTTCTGTCACCCTCGGGCTCTGCTACATTGGTCCCCTCCTGCAGGGAGAAGTTGTCTTCACTTTTGTCCACTAATGCAGTTTTTGTAGGTAGACTGTAATAATATTATGAAGTCTGTCGGTGTAATATGCCGGGAGATGTGTATCAGCACATTTACATTTTATTAGAGTCTCGCGTTTCAGGCTTTCACTTAATTGTGTTTTGCTTTTCGCTATCTGTGTGTGGAGATGGATTATAGAAGGTGCCGGAGAGGAAACGTCTCGTTCTGCGCAGTAATATGACTTTCCAGAATAACAGCTGCTAATCTCTTGCAAAAGCAAAACAATGTTTGCGTTGGACGTGTCGCGGCGCAATGGCGTAAATCTCCATATTTGCAGAACTGGTAATTGCTGGTGATGGCGCTTCCCCTCCAGTAACAGGCCGCGAGGACGGGATCTGGAGAAGATGATGTTACATGGGGCGACCATCTTACCCAATCACATCAGTTCAGACATTTCCGGGAAATAGAACAGAAATAAGGAAAGCTGCGGGGGAGGGGTATCTCATTTCAAACAGGAATTCTGCTAAATTATTTCCAGGTATCGGGGTTATTGCTATGACATAGTTTATAAATTCCAAAATGAGAAAAAACTTTTTATCTTTTTTTTTTTTTTTTTTTTTTTTTTTTTTTTTTTTAGTTACTTCCACTACATCTTCATATTCTGTCCCTTCCTTCTCTTTATTCTTTACATTCTTTCTGTTCTTTTTCCTTCCTAATCACCTTATTGCTGTCTGTGACTTCCTTCTTCTTCTTCTTATTCTTCTTCTTCTTCTTATTCTTCTTCTTTCCGCTCTTTCTTTACCTTCATGATTTCCTTTGATTTCTTTACTTCCTTTTTGCCTCCTTTTACTTAGGCTCCTCTCACACTGGCGTTTTGGCTTTCCGTTTGTGAGATCAGGGCTCAGCGTCCATAACGGATCAGTTTTGCCCTAATGCATTCTGAATGGAAAAGGATCCTCTCAGAATGCATCAGTTCGCCTCCGATCCGTTTCCGCTCCGCTCTGGAGGCCGCCTGCAGCGCTTTGCTGTCCGCTTCACGAAACTGAGCCAAGTCCGTCCTGGCACACAATGTAAGTCAATGGGGATGGATCCGTTTTCTCTGACACAATCTGGCACAATAGAAAACAGATTCATCCCCCTTGGACTTTCAATAGAGTTGATGACGGATCCGTCTTGGCTATGTTACAGATAATACAAACGGATCCGTTCATGACGGATGCATGCGGTTGTATAATTGTGACGGATCCGCCCAAAACACGAGTGTGAAAGTAGTCTTATTCATTTACCCCTTGTAGTTCTTCTTCTTCCTAACCTTCTTTCTGTTGTCTTTTTCTTTATTTTCTTTATTTAATTTCTTGCCTCATAAGTTTCTTCACTTTCTCCTTTAAATTCTTTAATGACTTCCTCCATCTCTTGTTTATCTTCTGTATCTTCTTCTTCTTCACTTCCTTTCTTTCTTTACTTTATTTGCCTTCCCTACCTCTTGGTATCTTTACCCTCTTCCTTATGTTCTTTTCCTTTTTATCCTCTTCATTATCTTCTTCACATCATTTCTTGCCTCCTTTACTTCCTTTCCCTGCCGCTTGTTCATCTTCTTTATACTCTTCTTTGTGTTCTTCTTTCTCCTCTTATTCTTTTTCTTCTCCCACTTCATTATCTTCTTCACTTTCTTCAGTGTCTTCTTTATCTTTTTTATCCTCTTTCCTCACTTCTTTTTTCCTGCTTCTTCATTTTCCTTCTTCTTCATTTTCCTTTTTCTTCCCGTTTTCAATTTTGTTACCTTTTTAATGTTTCTTTATCTTCAGTTTCTTGTTCCTACTTCTTTATAATGTTCACTTTCTTCCTCGCCTCCTTCTTTACTTTAATAACCTCCTTCCCCTACCTTTTCTTCATTGTCTATCTCTTCTTGTTCTCCTTCTTCACTCTCCCCCTTCTCTGATGTGTTCATTATCATTTCACCATCTTGCTATTCTACTTTACTCAGTCTCTTTGCTTCTTTTTCTACAGTTTCTTCATTGTCCTCTCTTTTTCCGTGGCCTCCTTCCTTTTGTTCTCCATTTCCTTCTCCTTTCACCTTCTTTTCTTTACCTTCTTCTTATTGCCTTTCTTAATATTCTTCTTTTTTGCCTTCTTCTTACTCTTCCTATCTTCTTCCTTTTATTTCTTCCTCAGATATTTCCTCAGTGAACTTTGAAAACCAAAAACATTTTAGAAGATGTCTTCTATTAATATTACTAGAATCCTCCCAGGAGCTTTACCAGCAGAACTCGTCACCTGGAGGTGGGGCTGTGACAACCTCTCATCTGGTTTGTGCAGACATTCACATTTTGATCATCATTGTATTGACGGGGCCCAGTTCACACTTCAGTTATTTGGTCAGTTGGTCCCGTCAGTTCACCAGCAGTGAAGCCTCCACAGAGATCAGGTGTAATGGAAGATTTCCTCCTGGTTTGGGCTCACAATAGCCAATGGAAATAACTGACCAAATCACTGAAGTGTGAACTCGGCCTTAATTGCATAATTAAGTTCTGCCTCTGATATACTTTGTTTCGTGTCCTCACCATTGTCAAGATCATTGCTCGGTGTCAGTGAATGGAAACCTCGTTGTGTACATTGAGGCATCCTGACCTAGTCCCACTCCTTGAGCTGCAGTTGCATACTGGGATGCACAGCTTGGAGATCCCACTAGGATGATGTTGGAGCATATCCCAGTGAAGAGCCCTATGATTATCAGATGGCAATACCCCTGGAAATATAGTATTAATCCCAGCAATCCGGCCGTGCAGCGAGCGCCTTTGCTCCTGGGAGGCTGAAAGCCGTGTGGAGATTTGCCCTCTCCGCTGTCACTGGCTTCAGTTTATTTTCCATTTAATTCCATTAACCTCCATATGATCATGTCAGGTGATAAGATAAGCGTCCATTTATCACCGCTGATTGTTGACATTACTGAACGTATGAATTCCCAGTCATACATCTCCATCTCTTGGGAGGACATGAGGCATCTGCTGCCGGGCCCTAGCAGAGAACATGTCCAGGCTCTCAATGGGATGTCTATATATATATATAAAGGCAAAGGGGGCCTCAGAATGTGAAGCAGGGGAAGCCCCCAAAAGTCGCATGACATTTATACCGTTTGGTCCCCTTATGATGCAGAGGGTGTAGGGGCCCCTCCGATCCCAGGCTGGTAAGGTGGAGAATATAATTCATGTGGATGCAGGTGTATTTGTGGATATCGGCATATTTATATGAAGTTATGGTCCGATTTATGTTTTCATAATTTTGGATCCTGCTTTTTCCCTATAATTCCCCCCCCCCCCCCCCCCCCACCCCCAATGTATTTGAGTCCACTCCATGTATGCTGGACGTCTTTGTATTGTGATTGGCCTGATCACCATCTTTTGTGGTTAACCTAATTTTCTTCTGACTTTACAGCCCGATGAAGGTGGCGGCCGCCACTGAAACGCGTAGCTCGCCTTTTATTCATAGTGTTTTATGTATGTTTTTAATAAATAATCCTACAGATTGCGGAGCAGCGCGCTTTTGTTTTTCTTTTTCTGCTCCTTGTTGAGGGAACATGTTCCTCTGTGTATTCCGGACTCCATCTGGAGGATCCCGGCGACCAAGCGCAGCAGCCTGACCGGTACAGGAGAGACCGCGACATTCCTAGTGTTCTGCCTGGATCTGCACAACGTTATTCGGTATTCTCAGTCCTTATCTGGGAACCCTAAGGTATTTCACAAGGGAGCGCCCCCTAGTGTTTAGAGTTTTTATTTATTTTTCCTTTGGATTGAATGAAACTATTGATCATGTAAAGTTATGAATTGCTTGTGGGCGGAGCTTGTGATACTATTATGGGCGGACCCTTGTGTTGTCATTTCCTGCTTTACCCCTATTAGTTTTGGTGGTTTGGTTCATTTGTTATGTGTCTGATGAAGAGACTGGTTTGCTCTTGAAACGCGTAGCACTTTATTTTGTTTTAATAAATTTGTCTACTTTGGGAGGACTCTGAAATCTCCATAAAAAAAAAAAATATATATATATATATATATATATATATATCTCATGTAGACTGGTGATGTCATAGCGGGGTGGATATGTAGACTGGTGATGTCATAGCGGGGTGGATATGTAGACTGGTGATGTCATAGCGGGGTGGATATGTAGACTGGTGATGTCATAGCGGGGTGGATATGTAGACTGGTGATGTCATAGCGAGGTGGATATGTAGACTGGTGATGTCATAGCGGGGTGGATATGTAGACTGGTGATGTCATAGCGAGGTGGATATGTAGACTGGTGATGTCATAGCGGGGTGGATATGTAGACTGGTGATGTCATAGCGAGGTGGATATGTAGACCGGTGATGTCATAGCGAGGTGGATATGTAGACCGGTGATGTCATAGCGAGGTGGATATGTAGAC